>NC_048566.1:96817794-96877794 GCF_013265735.2 Oncorhynchus mykiss
GATGAGTGGGTGTCCTGCTAGTTGTGGGGGTCAGGGACTCAGGGACGGGTGGGTGTCCTGCTAGTTCTGGGGGTCAGGGACTTAGGGATGGGTGGGTGTCCTGCTAGTTCTGGGGGTCAGGGACTTAGGGATGGGTGGGTGTCCTGCTAGTTGTGGGGGTCAGGGACTCAGGGACGGGTGGGTGTCCTGCTAGTTGTGGGGGTCAGGGACTCAGGGACGGGTGGGTGTCCTGCTAGTTGTGGGGGTCAGGGACTCAGGGACGGGTGGGTGTCCTGCTAGTTCTGGGGGTCGGGGACTCAGGGATGGGTGGGTGTCCTGCTAGTTGTGGGGGTCAGGGACTCAGGGACGGGTGGGTGTCCTGCTAGTTCTGGGGGTCAGGGACTTAGGGATGGGTGGGTGTCCTGCTAGTTCTGGGGGTCAGGGACTTAGGGATGGGTGGGTGTCTTGCTAGTTGTGGGGGTCAGGGACTCAGGGACGGGTGGGTGTCCTGCTAGTTGTGGGGGTCAGGGACTCAGGGACGGGTGGGTGTCCTGCTAGTTGTGGGGGTCAGGGACTCCGGGATGGTTTGATAGGCCAAACATTCTTCCTAATGGTATGGTGTGCTTTACTATACACCACATGTCACTGAACACAGAAAATATCCTCATATTTGCTTCCAGAGAGGTTTAATAAGAGACAGGGAGGATTAATGAGGTTTAATAAGAGACAGGGAGGTTTAATAAGCTTTAATAAGAGACAGTGAGGTTTAATAAGAGACAGGGAGGATTAATGAGGTTTAATAAGAGACAGGGAGGTTTAATGAGCTTTAATAAGAGACAGGGAGGTTTAATAAGAGACAGGGTGTTACGGTGCGTGAATGAGGACCCAAAAGCGAATCAACTTAAACAGAGCTTCTTTAATTACCAAACATAGGTAGGCTCAGATGGACCGGCAGATTCCGACAGGACAGGACAAGGTTACAGCAAACATGACGACAGTCTGGTTCAGGCATGAATGACACAAACAAACAAGAATCCGACAAGGACAGGAGCAGAAACAGAGAGAGATATTGGGACCTAATCAGAGGGAAAAAAGGGAACAGGTGGGGAACGGGGTGAATGGGTAGTTAGAGGAGACAAGGGACAGCTGGGGGAAAGCGGGGGAGAAAAGGTAACCTAACACGACCAGCAGAGGGAGACAGGGTGAAGGGAAAGGACAGAGACAAGACAACATGACAGTACATGACAGTACCCCCCCACTCACCGAGCGCCTCCTGGCGCACTCGAGGAGGAAACCTGGCGGCAACGGAGGAAATCATCAATCAGAGCACGGTCCAGCACGTCCCGAGAGGGAACCCAACTCCTCTCCTCAGGACCGTACCCCTCCCAGTCAACTAGGTACTGATGACCACGGCCCCGAGGACGCATGTCCAAGATTTTACGGACCCTGTAGATAGGTGCGCCCTCGACAAGGATGGGGGGGGGGGGGGAAGACGAGCGGGGGCGCGAAGAACGGGCTTAACACAGGAGACATGGAAGACCGGGTGGACGCGACGAAGATATCGCGGAAGAAGAAGTCGCACTGCGACAGGATTAATGACCTGAGAGATACGGAATGGACCAATGAACCGCGGGGTCAACTTGCGAGAAGCCGTCTTAAGGGGAAGGTTCTGAGTGGAGAGCCAAACTCTCTGTCCGCGACAATATCTAGGGCTCTTAGTTCTACGCTTATTAGCAGCTCTCACAGTCTGCGCCCTATAATGGCAAAGTGCAGACCTGACCCTCTTCCAGGTGCGCTCGCAACGTTGGACAAAAGCCTGAGCGGAGGGGACGCTGGACTCGGCGAACTGAGATGAGAACAACGGAGGCTGGTACCCGAGGCTACTCTGAAAAGGAGATAGCCCGGTCGCAGACGAAGGAAGCGAGTTGTGGGCGTATTCTGCCCAGGGGAGCTGTTCTGACCAAGACGCAGGGTTGCGAAAAGAAAGACTGCGTAAGATGCGACCAATAGTCTGATTGGCCCGTTCTGCTTGACCGTTAGACTGGGGGTGAAAGCCGGAAGAGAGACTGACGGAAGCCCCAATCAAACGGCAAAACTCCCTCCAAAATTGAGACGTGAATTGCGGACCTCTGTCCGAAACGACGTCTGACGGAAGGCCATGAATTCTGAAAACATTCTCGATGATGATTTGTGCCGTCTCTTTAGCAGAAGGAAGCTTAGCAAGGGGAATGAAATGAGCCGCCTTAGAGAACCTATCGACAACCGTAAGAATAACAGTCTTCCCCGCTGACGAAGGCAGTCCGGTGACAAAATCTAAGGCGATGTGAGACCACGGTCGAGAGGGAATAGGAAGCGGCCTGAGACGGCCGGCAGGAGGAGAGTTACCGGACTTAGTCTGCGCGCAGACCGAACAAGCAGCCACGAAACGACGCGTGTCATGCTCCCGGGTGGGCCACCAGAAACGCTGGCGAATGGAAGCAAGCGTACCCCGAACGCCAGGGTGGCCGGCTAACTTGGCAGAGTGAGCCCACTGAAGAACGGCCAGACGAGTAGGAACGGGAACGAAAAGAAGGTTCCTAGGACAAGCGCGCGGCGACGGAGTTTGAGTGAGTGCTTGCTTTACCTGCCTCTCAATTCCCCAGACAGTCAACCCGACAACACGCCCCTCAGGGAGAATCCCCTCGGGGTCAGTGGAGGCTACTGAAGAACTGAAGAGACGAGACAAAGCATCAGGCTTGGTGTTCTTAGAGCCCGGACGATAAGAAATCACGAACTCGAAACGAGCGAAAAACAGCGCCCAACGCGCCTGACGCGCATTAAGTCGTTTGGCAGAACGGATGTACTCAAGGTTCCTATGGTCAGTCCAAACGACAAAAGGAACGGTCGCCCCCTCCAACCACTGTCGCCATTCGCCTAGGGCTAACCGGATGGCGAGCAGTTCGCGGTTACCCACATCATAGTTACGTTCCGACGGCGACAGGCGATGAGAAAAATACGCGCATGGGTGGACCTTGTCGTCAGAGAGGGAGCGCTGAGAAAGGATGGCTCCCACTCCCACCTCTGACGCGTCAACCTCGACAACGAACTGTCTAGAGACGTCAGGTGTAACAAGGATAGGAGCGGATGTAAAACGATTCTTGAGGAGATCAAAAGCTCCCTGGGCGGAAACGGACCACTTAAAGCACGTCTTGACAGAAGTAAGGGCTGTGAGAGGAGCTGCCACCTGACCGAAATTACGGATGAAACGACGATAGAAGTTCGCGAAGCCGAGAAAGCGCTGCAGCTCGACGCGTGACTTAGGGACGGGCCAATCAATGACAGCTTGGACCTTAGCGGGATCCATCTTAATGCCTTCAGCGGAAATAACAGAACCGAGAAATGTGACGGAGGGGGCATGAAAAGTGCACTTCTCAGCCTTCACAAAAAGACAATTCTCTAAAAGGCGCTGGAGGACACGTCGAACGTGCTGAACATGAATCTGGAGTGACGGTGAAAAAATCAGGATATCGTCAAGGTAAACGAAAACAAAGATGTTCAGCATGTCTCTCAGGACATCATTGACTAATGCCTGAAAGACAGCTGGAGCGTTAGCGAGGCCGAAAGGAAGAACCCGGTATTCAAAGTGCCCTAACGGAGTGTTAAACGCCGTCTTCCACTCGTCCCCCTCCCTGATGCGCACGAGATGGTAAGCGTTACGAAGGTCCAACTTAGTGAAAAACCTGGCTCCCTGCAGGATCTCGAAGGCTGAAGACATAAGAGGAAGCGGATAACGATTCTTCACTGTTATGTCATTCAGCCCTCGATAATCTATGCAGGGGCGCAGAGACCCGTCCTTCTTCTTGACAAAAAAAAACCCCGCTCCGGCGGGAGAGGAGGAGGGGACTATGGTACCGGCGTCAAGAGCTACAGACAAATAATCCTCGAGAGCCTTACGTTCGGGAGCCGACAGAGAGTATAGTCTACCCCGGGGGGGGGTGGTTCCCGGAAGGAGATCAATACTACAATCATACGACCGGTGTGGAGGAAGAGAGGTGGCCCTGGACCGACTGAACACTGTGCGCAGATCGTGATATTCCTCCGGCACCCCTGTCAAATCACCAGGCTCCTCCTGTGAAGAAGAGACAGAGGAAACAGGAGGGATAGCAGACATTAAACATTTCACATGACAAGAGACGTTCCAGGAGAGGATAGAATTACTAGACCAATTAATGGAAGGATTATGACAAACTAGCCAGGGATGGCCCAAAACAACAGGTGTAAAAGGTGAACGAAAAATTAAAAAAGAAATGGTTTCACTATGATTACCAGAAACAGTGAGGGTTAAAGGTAGCGTCTCACGCTGAATCCTGGGGAGAGGACTACCATCCAGGGCGAACAAGGCCGTGGGCTCCTTTAACTGTCTGAGAGGAATGTCATGTTCCCGAGCCCAGGTCTCGTCCATAAAACAGCCCTCCGCCCCAGAGTCTATTAAGGCACTGCAGGAAGCTGACGAACCGGTCCAGCGTAGATGGACCGACAAGGTAGTGCAGGATCTTGAAGGAGAGACAGGAGTAGTAGCGCTCACCAGTAGCCCTCCGCTTACTGACGAGCTCTGGCCTTTTACTGGACATGAAGTGACAAAATGACCAGCGGAACCGCAATAGAGACAGAGGCGGTTGGTGATTCTCCGTTCCCTCTCCTCAGTCGAGATGCGGATACCTCCCAGCTGCATGGGCTCAGCACCCGAGCCGGCAGAGGAAGATGGTAGTGATGCGGAGAGGGAGGCGACGGAGAGCGCGAGCTCCTTTCCACGAGCTCGGTGACGAAGATCAACCCGTCGCTCAATGCGAATAGCGAGTTCAATCAAGGAATCCACGCTGGAAGGAACCTCCCGGGAGAGAATCTCATCCTTTACCTCTGCGCGGAAACCCTCCAGAAGACGAGCGAGCAAGGCCGGCTCGTTCCAGCCACTGGAGACAGCAAGAGTGCGAAACTCAATAGAGTAGTCTGTTATGGATCGATTGCCTTGACATAGGGAAGACAGGGCCCTGGAAGCCTCCTCCCCAAAAACAGATCGATCAAAAACCCGTATCATCTCCTCCTTAAAGTCTTGATACTGGTTAGTACACTCAGCCCTTGCCTCCCAGATTGCCGTGCCCCACTCACGAGCCCGTCCAATAAGGAGAGATATGACGTAGGCGACACGAGCAGTGCTCCTGGAGTAAGTGTTGGGCTGGAGAGAAAACACAATATCACACTGGGTGAGGAACGAGCGGCATTCAGTGGGCTCCCCAGAGTAACACGGCGGGTTATTGATTCTGGGCTCCGGAGATTCGAAAGCCCTGGAAGTGGCCGGTGGATCGAGGCGGAGATGGTGAACCTGTTCTGTGAGGTTGGAGACTTGGGTGGCCAGGGTCTCAACGGCATGTCGAGCAGCAGACAATTCCTGCTTGTGTCTGCCTAGCATCGCTCCCTGGATCTCGACGGCTGAGTGGAGAGGATCCGAAGTCGCTGGGTCCATTCTTGGTCGGATTCTTCTGTTACGGTGCGTGAATGAGGACCCAAAAGCGAATCAACTTAAACAGAGCTTCTTTAATTACCAAACATAGGTAGGCTCAGATGGACCGGCAGATTCCGACAGGACAGGACAAGGTTACAGCAAACATGACGACAGTCTGGTTCAGGCATGAATGACACAAACAAACAAGAATCCGACAAGGACAGGAGCAGAAACAGAGAGAGATATTGGGACCTAATCAGAGGGAAAAAAGGGAACAGGTGGGGAACGGGGTGAATGGGTAGTTAGAGGAGACAAGGGACAGCTGGGGGAAAGCGGGGGAGAAAAGGTAACCTAACACGACCAGCAGAGGGAGACAGGGTGAAGGGAAAGGACAGAGACAAGACAACATGACAGTACATGACACAGGGAGGTTTAATAAGAGACAGGGAGGTTTAATAAGAGACAGGGATGTTTAATAAGAGACAGGGAGGTTTAATAAGAGACAGGGAGGTTTAATAAGAGACAGGGAGGTTTAATAAGAGACAGGGAGGTTTAATAAGGTTTAATAAGAGACAGGGAGGTTTAATAAGAGACAGGGAGGTTTTATAAGGTTTAATAAGAGACAGGGAGGTTTAATAAGAGACAGGGAGGTTTAATAAGAGACAGGGAGGTTTAATAAGGTTTAATAAGAGACAGGGAGGTTTAATAAGAGACAGGGAGGTTTAATAAGGTTTAATAAGAGACGGGGAGGTTTAATGAGGTTTAATAAGAGACAGGGAGGTTTAATGAGGTTTAATAAGAGACAGGGAGGTTTAATAAGGTTTAATAAGAGACAGGGAGGTTTAATAAGAGACAGGGAGGTTTAATAAGAGACAGTGAGGTTTAATAAGGTTTAATGAGAGACAGTGAGGTTTAATAAGGTTTAATAAGAGACAGGGAGGTTTAATAAGAGACAGGGAGGTTTAATAAGAGACAGGGAGGTTTAATAAGAGACAGGGAGGTTTAATGAGGTTTAATAAGAGACAGGGAGGTTTAATAAGAGACAGGGAGATTTAATAAGAGACAGGGATATTTAATAAGAGACAGGGATATTTAATAAGAGACAGGGAGGTTTAATAAGAGACAGGGAGATTTAATAAGAGACAGGGAGGTTTAATAAGAGACAGTGAGGTTTAATAAGAGACAGTGAGGTTTAATAAGAGACAGGGAGGTTTAATAAGAGACAGGGAGGTTTAATAACAGACAGGGAGGTTTAATAAGAGACAGTGAGGTTTAATAAGAGACAGGGAGGTTTAATAAGAGACAGTGAGGTTTAATAAGAGACAGGGAGGTTTAATAAGAGACAGTGAGGTTTAAAACGAGACAGGGAGGTTTAATAAGAGACAGGGAGGTTTAATAAGAGACGGGGAGGTTTAATTAGAGACAGGGAGGTTTAATAAGAGCCAGTGAGTCACCTGGCATGCTTGCTGTGATGCACAGCAGGAACTTGATAGTTGACAGAGAGCCCCTGGAGAGGGGAGCTAAAAGGCAGTCTAGTGGTGGAGCTGCTAGCTGGACTGATCTGCATGATGATTTCTGGAGAGGGAGGCTGAACAGAGAGAGGGGGGGGGAGAGGCTCAGCAGAGAAAGAGAGGGGGAGGGAGAGAGGCTGAGCAGAAAAAGAGAGATGAGAGAGGGGGAGAGAGAGAGAGAGAGAGAGAGAGAGAGAGAGAGAGAGAGAGAGAGGCGGGGCTGAACAGAGAGAGAGAGAGAGAGAGAGAAGAGCTATTCCTGTTTCTGTGATGATAAGATTATTAGAGGAGTACATCTCAGAGAAATTAGGGGATTCAGACTGCCTCAGATGGACTATTAAAATGAAGATTAGATAAATCCTCTTGTGAAGTAAACACTAACAGCAGAGATGAAACACCCGCCATCTCAACCACTATGAAGACAAATAGACACAGAAATACAACAAGCACTTTGACCATTACGTAAAAGCTAAAAACGAGATTCTAAGTGCTTTTTTTAAATTTAATTTTATCTCCACCTGTACAACTAGTCTAATGAGGATTGCGTTAAGACATTTCGGTTCCCGCCCACTCACAGATCAGAGCCTGTCAAGTGTTTTGTTGTGAAGTTCTGGCCAACAAGGAGATGAAATCCTTGATGACAAGTTTAAAAAAAAGTCAGTAGAGACATACCTCTACACTGACTATGTAGAAGGCTGCTGCACGCTTTCAGCCAACTGTGTGTACACTGTACTGCCCACTGACAGCGTTGTCTTACCCCTCGATCAGACCCACAGCGTCATTGCGTTTTGGTACACCAGAAGTCTATTCATGTCCAATGGAAGACTGCACAGGCAGCTGCAGTGCATTCTGGGCGGTGCAGCATAGTGTGGATTTATCCAACAGACGCATCAAATGGTATGACCTAGTAGCAAAAGGCAAATGTTGAACTGTTGAATGTTGTATGTTGAATTACATAATGAAAAAATGTTGACTGCAGAATTTATTACGAAGTGATGATGCAATGGCGGGGCGCTGTCGGTCTGATTAAGCCGTGAGGCAGAGGATAGTGAATAGTAAACAGAAGTTTACAGTAGCATGCAGAATATTTTCTGTGTGTGAATATATTATGATTACTCTTTGACAACTGACATTCTTTTTGGTCTGCGTCCCAATTCCTCACACTTTTCCTGAATTGGTTAAAAGTGTGGAAAGTCAGGATTCAGTTGTAACTTCCAAAGAGAAACTAAACCCTGGCCATAAAAAAAAGAGCCAGTCAACGAGGAAGCTGGAACAAAGTGGCCCCAGGCTGCCTATTCCCTACTTTTCAATGCAAATTTCAAAACGTGTCCCCCGGGCAAACAGGAAGTTGGTCTGAGCTGAACCCTGGTCCCTGCCAGCATCCCAAATGGCACCCTATTCCATATGTAGTGCCCTACTTTCGATCAAGGCCCATATGGGGGACAGGGTGTCATTTGGGAGTCAACCCGTCTGTCCATGGATCACCACCACGCTTCACTGATTACAATTACATGATGCCCCAGTCTGGATTCACAATAACTCACTGTACTAATTAGACATTGAAAATCGATAGCCTGGATCTGAGGCTGAGCTGTTTAATGCAACAGCAGGCATTCTAATTGGTGGGTGGCTCTGTGTTCTGCTCTGAGGTTCCAAAAGGTTCTGTTCCGCTCCAAGGTTCCGAGACAAAATTATGGTTAAATCTGACCTAATTTTAGAGACAGAATTCAGAGGGTAGCACTAAAGATACTTGTGTGTAGCTAGCTGTAGTGATGAAGCAAAAATCTTACCTAACTTTGGGACGATTAGGTACTCTGCCCTTCTTAACTTTCAACTTTAGCACTAAAGATACTGGTGCAGTGACGAAGCAGAATATAGAGAGGAGGGGAGGAGGATCTACACCACTGCACATGGCCAGCCCTAGCTGTAGTGAATACATCAGGGGGTGGGGGTGGGGGGAGAGAAAGGATTCGAGATTCACTGAACCCAGCATTTTCTTCATCAGACACAATGGGGCTTTTGGCAAGAAACAAGTGACATCACAAAGCATTCTTCGCAAATAGTACCCTATTCCCTATAGAGTGCACTATTTTTGGCCCTATGAGCCCTGGTCAAAAGTAGTCCACTATATCAGGAAGAGGGTGTCATTTGGGACACAGACAGTGTTTCTTTAGCATGAGAACAGAGGGCTCTGAGAGACACGCTCAGCTGCGGTGAACCACAGCAAATTTTAACAGACCACAAATTCCAAGTCAAAACAAATTGTAAGTCAAAACAACAAAGCCCCTCTACCCCCTCCTACTCACAGCTCCATGAAAGCCCCTCTACCCCCTCCTACTCACAGCTCCATGAAAGCCCCTCTACCCCCTCCTACTCACAGCTCCATGAAAGCCCCTCTACCCCATCCTACTCACAGCTCCATGAAAGCCCCTCTACCCCCTCCTACTCACAGCTCCATGAAAGCCCCTCTACCCTCTCCTACTCACAGCTCCATGAAAGCCCCTCTACCCCCTCCTACTCACAGCTCCATGAAAGCCCCTCTACCCCCTCCTACTCACAGCTCCATGAAAGCCCCTCTACCCTCTCCTACTCACAGCTCCATGAAAGCCCCTCTACCCCCTCCTACTCACAGCTCCATGAAAGCCCCTCTACCCCCTCCTACTCACAGCTCCATGAAAGCCCCTCTACCCCCTCCTACTCACAGCTCCATGAAAGCCCCTCTACCCCCTCCTACTCACAGCTCCATGAAAGCCCCTCTACCCTCTCCTACTCACAGCTCCATGAAAGCCCCTCTACCCTCTCCTACTCACAGCTCCATGAAAGCCCCTCTACCCCCTCCTACTCACAGCTCCATGAAAGCCCCTCTACCCCCTCCTACTCACAGCTCCATGAAAGCCCCTCTACCCCCTCCTACTCACAGCTCCATGAAAGCCCCTCTACCCTCTCCTACTCACAGCTCCATGAAAGCCCCTCTACCCCCTCCTACTCACAGCTCCATGAAAGCCCCTCTACCCCCTCCTACTCACATCTCAACCTTCCAATTACAATAATAAAATAAAGACACATTCAATCCAAGGTAGGCTTCACTTCACAAGAGGTCTCTACATTAAACTAATATCAGAAACCCCGTTTGACCTCTTTTAATCTTTTCATTATTTTCTAAGAACGGGAATAATAAGAGCCTCCGGTCAGGATGGGCACTATATCGGGAACAAGGGTTAAATTTAGGACACACTGTGTTGCCCTGAGGAAATTCAATCTCAGGCATTAGGAAATGACTTGGGCAGGAATTGACTGTTGACTTTCTCTAAGCCCCAGTGGGCAATCTAGAAAAAACGCTCACTACGACATGTAACCTTGGATTCACAAAAGGCAGAGAATAGGTTAGGAAAAGTATAAGGCCTACTCAGTCTGACTCAGAGCATGTCACGGTAATGACTAGCGTGTTACCTCCGAGCACGAGACCTCTGCCAGCCGTGTCAGCGAGAGACTAGTGGGGACACCACACACACACACACACACGTCACTCACTCTGACAAGAATGGCCACACACACACACACCTCCTAGGCACACGATGGGAAAGGGCACTCAGACCTTACTCACTAGTTACGGTCCACTGTCAGATCAACAGGCTGACAGCACAGAGATGATTGTGAGCGTCTCTGTTCATGGTAGAACGTGTTATGCAGGTGGTGCGGTCAGAGATTCAGTTATTTGATAGAACACAATAATCATCACCTCAGTCATTTAGTCATGTTGCCAGGGAAACTGACAGGCACAGAGACAAAGCGGTAACAACGCCACTCTCCAAAACATAATGAAGACCTCAGTACATCCTCCTTCCATAGAAACTGACCAAGAGAAAATGGTAACAGCACCTCTCGCCAAAACATAATGAAGAGCCATAGCCTACCGTATTCCAACAGGGAGAAGTAGGATACAGTAACACCTCACCTATTCAACATAGTGGGCAAGCAAGCAGTTCATGTAGCTATAGTAACAAGCATCCCTCTCCAAGCAAGCAGTTCATGTAGCTATAGTAACAAGCATCCCTCTCCAAGCAAGCAGTACATGTAGCTATAGTAACAAGCATCCCTCTCCAAGCAAGCAGTACATGTAGCTATAGTAACAAGCATCCCTCTCCAAGCAAGCAGTTAATGTAGCTATAGTAACAAGCATCCCTCTCCAAGCAAGCAGTTCATGTAGCTATAGTAACAAGCATCCCTCTCCAAGCAAGCAGTTCATGTAGCTATAGTAACAAGCATCCCTCTCCAAGCAAGCAGTTCATGTAGCTATAGTAACAAGCATCCCTCTCCAATCAATTCATGTAGCTATAGTAACAAGCATCCCTCTCCAAGCAAGCAGTACATGTAGCTATAGTAACAAGCATCCCTCTCCCAAACCATAATAAAATAACTTACATACCTCATTTCAAACAGCTCATTTTTTTTAACACCACACTGCTTTCCACATCAGCCACAGAGTAAAAAGAAAATCCAACCCTAAGTTGTAAATATAAGCAACTCCTCTTCCCCTCCGCCATTCCATAGACACTACCGAGACGGTCATAGACGCTACCGAGACGGTCATAGACGCTACCGAGACGGTCATAGACGCTACCGAGACGGTCATAGACGCTACCGAGACGGTCATAGACGCTACCGAGACGATCATAGATACTAACGAGACGGTCATAGACACTACCGAGACGGTCATAGACGCTACCGAGACGGTCATAGACACTACCGAGACGTTCATAGACGCTACCGAGACGGTCATAGACGCTACCGAGACGGTCATAGACGCTACCAAGACGGTCATAGACGCTACCGAGACGGTCATAGACACTACCGAGACGGTCATAGACGCTACCGAGACGGTCATAGACACTACAGAGACGGTCATAGACACTACCGAGACGGTCATAGACACTACCGAGACGGTCATAGACACTACCGAGACAGTCATAGACGCTACCGAGACGGTCATAGACACTACCGAGACGGTCATAGACACTACCGAGACGGTCATAGACACTACCGAGACAGTCATAGACACTACCGAGACGGTCATAGACACTACAGAGATGGTCATAGACACTACCGAGACGGTCATAGACGCTACCGAGACGGTCATAGACACTACCGAGACGGTCATAGACGCTACCGAGCCGGTCATAGACGCTACCGAGACGGTCATAGACACTACCGAGACGGTCATAGACGCTACCGAGACGGTCATAGACACTACCGAGACGGTCATAGACGCTACCGAGACGGTCATAGACACTACAGAGACGGTCATAGACACTACCGAGACGGTCATAGACACTACCGAGACGGTCATAGACGCTACCGAGACGGTCATAGACACTACCGAGACGGTCATAGACACTACCGAGACAGTCATAGACACTACCGAGACAGTCATAGAAACTTCTCTAGACGATCATAGAAACTTCTCTAGACGGTCATAGACACTACCCAGACGGTCATAGACGCTACCAAGACGGTCATAGACGCTACCGAGACGGTCATAGACACTACCGAGACGGTCATAGACGCTACCGAGACGGTCATAGACACTACAGAGACGGTCATAGACACTACCGAGACGGTCATAGACACTACCGAGACGGTCATAGACGCTACCGAGACGGTCATAGACACTACCGAGACGGTCATAGACACTACCGAGACAGTCATAGACACTACCGAGACAGTCATAGAAACTTCTCTAGACGATCATAGAAACTTCTCTAGACGGTCATAGACACTACCCAGACGGTCATAGACGCTACCGAGACGGTCATAGACACTACCGAGACGGTCATAGACACTACCGAGACGGTCATAGACACTACCGAGACGGTCATAGACACTACCGAGACGGTCATAGACACTACCGAGATGGTCATAGACACTACCGAGATCGTCATAGACACTACCGAGATGGTCATACAAACTTCTCTAGACGGTCATAGACACTACCCAGACGGTCATAGACGCTACCGAGACAGTCATAGACACTACCGAGACGGTCATAGACACTACCGAGACGGTCATAGACACTACCGAGACGGTCATAGACACTACCGAGACAGTCATAGAAACTTCTCTAGACGATCATAGAAACTTCTCTAGACGGTCATAGACACTACCCAGACGGTCATAGACGCTACCGAGACGGTCATAGACACTACCGAGACGGTCATAGACACTACCGAGACGGTCATAGACACTACCGAGATGGTCATAGACACTACCGAGATGGTCATAGAAACTACCGAGATGGTCATAGAAACTTCTCTAGACGGTCATAGACACTACCGAGACGGTCATAGAAACTTCTCTAGACGGTCATAGACACTTCTCTAGACAGTCATAGACACTATCGAGTAGGGTTTTTCCGATACTACTATCTTTCCCACGGTCACTGTCTAAGTCGTAAAAACAGTCTTAACATATTGAGAGTTGACTAATTCTCTCGATAGGTTATCACAAGATCTAAGGCATTTTTTAATGGATCACAGAAACAATCAAAACGTTGTCAAGAGACAATATCTGGTTCATTCATCACCAAGTAATTCAATATTACCATCATCAACAATCGTTTTCACCACAGACACGTAAAAACATACCACAGCATGTGTCGCTTACCGGATATGAGAATCTGTAAGGTGCAGTACTATTAGTAACGATCCCTGTGCCTTTACGAAAGCTTCACACCTCAACTCACACGGATGTGTGTGTGTGTGTGTGTGAGAGAGAGTCCTTCGTTGTAGCGAGGTAAAAGTGGGGATGCTGGCTGCTTGCTGCTGCCTAGGTTGTGCTACCTAGTGCCCAGCCCTCATCACCAGTGAGGAGCTATAGAGCATGCTCAGTAGGGCCTGCAGAATGAGGACCAGCAGCTAACTCTAGACATGCTGTGGCCTAGTTCTGATAAACCGATAAGGACACGGAAATGTGTGTGTGTGTGTGTGTGTGTGTGTGTGTGTGTGTGTGTGTGTGTGTGTGTGTGTGTCCTGACAACAATCCAATCTCAGCTCATCAGCAGCGGCCATAAACCAATGTCCTTCCCCAGGCAATGGCTATTATTGATCTCTCTGTCATCAGACAATCTAAACAGGGAGAGGGCCAGATCCACAGAGCCACTATCACTTTATCAGAGCCACCATCACTATCACAACCAGGGAAAATGGCTTTCCATACCAGAGCCACAGATTGAGATAGATTGGGAAGACTTACTTTGCATGTATTGAAAAGAGTGTACAGGGAGAGGGCGAAAGGCACAGCCAGAGTCACTATCACTACCAGAACCCAGGGAAGAGGGCTATATCAGAGCCGCACAGCCAGAGTCACTATCACTGCCAGAACCCAGGGAAGAGGGCTATATCAGAGCCGCACAGCCAGAGTCACTATCACTGCCAGAACCCAGGGAAGAGGGCTATATCAGAGCCGCACAGCCAGAGTCACTATCACTACCAGAACCCAGGGAAGAGGGCTATATCAGAGCCGCACAGCCAGAATCACTATCGCTGCCAGAACCCAGGGAAGAGGGCTATATCAGAGCCGCACAGCCAGAGTCACTATCACTGCCAGAACCCAGGGAAGAGGGCTATATCAGAGCCGCACAGCCAGAATCACTATCACTGCCAGAACCCAGGGAAGAGGGCTATATCAGAGCCGCACAGCCAGAGTCACTATCACTATCAGAACCCAGGGAAGAGGGCTATATCAGAGCCGCACAGCCAGAATCACTATCGCTGCCAGAACCCAGGGAAGAGGGCTATATCAGAGCCGCACAGCCAGAGTCACTATCACTGCCAGAACCCAGGGAAGAGGGCTATATCAGAGCCGCACAGCCAGAATCACTATCACTGCCAGAACCCAGGGAAGAGGGCTATATCAGAGCCGCACAGCCAGAATCACTATCACTGCCAGAACCCAGGGAAGAGGGCTATATCAGAGCCGCACAGCCAGAATCACTATCACTGCCAGAACCCAGGGAAGAGGGCTATATCAGAGCCGCAAAGCCAGAATCACTATCACTACCAGAACCCAGGGAAGAGGGCTATATCAGAGCCGCACAGCCAGAACCACTATCACTGCCAGAACCCAGGGAAGAGGGCTATATCAGAGCCGCACAGCCAGAACCACTATCACTGCCAGAACCCAGGGAAGAGGGCTATATCAGAGCCGCACAGCCAGAATCACTATCACTGCCAGAACCCAGGGAAGAGGGCTATATCAGAGCCGCACAGCCAGAATCACTATCACAGCCAGAACCCAAGGAAGAGGGCTATATCAGAGCCGCACAGCCAGAATCACTATCACTGCCAGAACCCAGGGAAGAGGGCTATATCAGAGCCGCACAGACATAATCACTATCACTGCCAGAACCCAGGGAAGAGGGCTATATCAGAGCCGCAAAGCCAGAGTTAACGTTAGATGATACGGTACAAAATGACTTAGAGAACTGTCAACAGTGATAGTGACACATGTATTCAGTTTATCCACAACTCCAATGTTGCTTGTACCACTGCTATAACCCACTGAGCCAGTAGCTTGTACCACTGCTATAACCCACTGAGCCAGTAGCTTGTACCACGGTATAACCCACTGAGCCAGTAGCTTGTACCACTGCTATAACCCACTGAGCCAGTAGCTTGTACCACTGCTATAACCCACTGAGCCAGTAGCTTGTACCACTGCTATAACCCACTGAGCCAGTAGCTTGTGCCACTGCTATAACCCACTGAGCCAGTAGCTTGTACCACTGCTATAACCCACTGAGCCAGCAGCTTGTACCGCTGCTATAACCCACTGAGCCAGTAGCTTGTACCGCTGCTATAACCCACTGAGCCAGCAGCTTGTACCGCTGCTATAACCCACTGAGCCAGTAGCTTGTACCACTGCTATAACCCACTGAGCCAGCAGCTTGTACCGCTGCTATAACCCACTGAGCCAGTAGCTTGTACCACTGCTATAACCCACTGAGCCAGTAGCTTGTACCACGGTATAACCCACTGAGCCAGTAGCTTGTACCGCTGCTATAACCCACTGAGCCAGTAGCTTGTACCACTGCTATAACCCACTGAGCCAGTAGCTTGTACCACGGTATAACCCACTGAGCCAGTAGCTTGTACCACTGCTATAACCCACTGAGCCAGCAGCTTGTACCATGGTATAATCCACTGAGCCTGTTGCTTGTACCGCTGCTATAACCCACTGAGCCAGTAGCTTGTACCACTGCTATAACCCACTGAGCCAGCAGCTTGTACCACGGTATAATCCACTGAGCCTGTTGCTTGTACCGCTGCTATAACCCAATGAGCCAGTAGCTTGTATCTCTATCAGAAGCCAGAGAAGAGGGCTTTAGAGCAGGGGTGTCAAACTCAAATACCCAGTGGGCCAAAATGTAAAACCTGAACAAAGTCACGGGCCAACATTGAACAAATTAACCTTTTAATATGGACCCAAACAAGTTTTGCTTTAACATTGAATATGGAACAAGCATCGCTTATACAATATATAATTTAATAGTGGAGACATGCAAAATCGAATTTCAAATGAAAAAACACATCAATGGCATTCATTTATTAAATAAATAAAATTTAAATAAAAATTGTATGCCTCTTTTCTATTTGCAGCCTTCTGATTTAAATACCAAAATAAACTTTTTCCACTGGCTAATAATTTTACAAATAAAATGATAATAAATCAATCAACCATTCAAGCCCATGCCTTGTAGCAAGAAAAAGTGCATAAAGAAAACGTTAATTATTGCACACTGGTCTAATCTGATGTGCCCAAGCCAGATACCTGGCATCTCTTCTTGGATGCTAGTTCATCAATGTCTGGGCTCAAGCTCTGAGCTGAAGAAATCCTCAGTATCGAGCGAAGATGTTCATCAGTCAGACGTCTCCTGTGAGTTGTTTTGGTCATCTTCATCGAGGAGAAAAGTTGCTCGCATAGATAAGTGCTGCCGAACATGGAGAGCATCTGAGCAGCTTGGGTGCGGAGCTGAGGCATTGTGTCAGGGATGAACCGTGGAAACTGTGCGGCGCCCACAGCATCATACTTTGATTTCAGCGTGTCGTTGCACTGGAGTTCAATCAGCTCCATTTGGATGTTGGTTGGTGCATTTTCCACATCAACTGCGAAGGGATTACTAAGCAGTTCAAACTTGCATTTCTGGGCATCGAAGTCGGCAAATCGCCGGCTAAACTCAGCGGCGAGAACACTGAGTTTTTCAGCAAACTGTGCGCATGGGAACACGGCGGTAGAGATCTGCGCTTTTATGGGTTGGCAGCAGGGAAAATGGCAAGGGTTTCCTTGCAGCATCTGATTCTCCCACAGGCACAGTTTAGTTTTGAAGGCCCTCACTGCAGCGTACATGTCTGTGATGATGCGCCCCCGCCCCTGAAGCTGCAGGTTCAGCGCATCGAGATGGCTCGAGATGTCACAGAGAAAGGCCAGCTCACACAGGAACTTTTGCTCCCGGAGTTCTGCTGTATCCTTCCCTTTGGTTTCCAGGAATTGACATATTTCCTCACGCAGCTCGAAACATCTGTTCAGTACTTTTCCTCTGCTTAGCCATCTCACCTCTGTGTGATACGGCACGTCTGCGTATTCCGAACCACACTCCTCTAGAAAAGATTTAAACTGGCGGTGATTTAGACCTTTGGCTCTTATAAAGTTAACTACCTGTGTTACTGTGGTCATAACATGTTCCATCTTTAGGGCTTTGGCACACAGTGCTTCCTGATGTATGATGCAGTGGTAAACAGTTAGCTCACCTGCACAGTTCTCTTCCCGCATCTTCTCCCGAACCATGCCCACCAGTCCACTCTTTTTACCGCACATCGCTGGCGCACCATCTGTCGTTAATCCAACGAGTTTATCCCACGGCAGCTTTATTTCAGTTACACATTTGGAAACCTCCTCAAAGATTTCCTTTCCTGTGGTTGTGCCATGCATTGATTTGAATCCTAATAGCTCCTCCGTAACACACAGATTTGAGTCCACTCCACGGATGAAGACTGACAGCTGAGCAGTATCAGATGCGTCGCAGCTCTCATCCACAGCGAGGGAGAACGCAACAAAATCTTTTCCCTTTTCCATCAGCTGGTCATACAGATTGGTGGCAAGATCACATGTGCGATCAGCTACTGTGTTCCTGCTCAGGCTCACGTTTGAAAATGCTTGTTTTTTCTCTGGGCATACGAGGTCACAAACCTTCATCATGCACTTTTTCATGAACTCTCCCTCATTAAAGGGCCGGGCTGATTTTGCGATCTCTGCTGCCACTATATAACTAGCCTTTACAGCAGCCTCGCTTTGTGATGTGGCTTTTTTAAACATATTCTGTTGTGAAACCAAACTTATTTTCATCTCCTCTACTTTCTGGCTCCTTTGAGTCATGTCCAGGTCCTTGTATTTGTCATGGTGTTTCGTTTCATAGTGTCGTCTAATGTTGTACTCCTTACTTACAGCCACGTTGACTCCACAAACAAGACAAACAGGTTTGTCTTTTACATATGTAAACAGATATTCTGCCTCCCACTTATCCAGAAAGCTCCTGTTTTCTGCCTTTCTTTTCGCCATTTTTGGGAAGGGTTAGCTCGCTGACAGTTGTAGCGTCTATGTTGCTATGACTACTGTCACAGAGGAGAGAGCGTTTCTGGGTCCTGTCCTGATTGGCGCGCGAAAACAGCAGAGCATTATGGGATTCGTAGTATTAGTGGTGAATGCGCTGTATAATACCGGCGGGCCAGCTCTAGTAGTAATTTGGTATTGTCTCGCGGGCCAAATATAATTACCCCGCGGGCCAAATTTGGTCCACGGGCCAGAGTTTGACACCCATGCTTTAGAGGAAAGCCTAGTCAGTTGTACAACTGAATGCCTCCAACTGAAATGTGTCTTCCGCATTTAACCCAACCCCTCTGAATCAGAGAGGTGGGGGGGGGGGCTGCCATAATCAGCATCCACGTCTTCAGCACCCGGGGAACAGTGGGTTAACTGCCTTGCTCAGGGGGCAGAATGACAGATTTTTACCTTGTCAGCTCAGGGATCCGATCCGGGAACCTTTCATTTACTAGTCCAACGTTCTAACCACTAGCCTACCTGCCGCCCCTCCACTCTAACCACTAGACTACCTGCCGCCCCCCCACTCTAACCACTAGACTACCTGCCGCCCCTCCACTCTAATCACTAGGCTACCTGCCGCCCCTCCACTCTAACCACTAGGCTACCCTGCCGCCCCATTTACCTATCAGACCAGAGACAGATGTATAAATGATGGATGACTTACTAGGCAGCTATACTTCCTTGTTTTTACTCTTATCATTATCCATCCTAATGCCTAATCACTTTTCATTGTACCTTTATTTAACTAGTCAAGTCAGTTAAGAACAAATTCTTATTTACAATGACAACCTACCACGGGCCAAACCCTAACCCGGACGGCGCTGGCCCAGTTGTGTGCCGCCCTATGGGACTCCGATTGTTATACAGCCTGGAATCGAACCAGGGTATGTAGCGACGCCTCTAGTACTGAGACCGCTGCGGCACTCGGAAGCCCACTTTACCCTGCCTTCGTTTACATATCTACCGCAAATACATCGTACCTCCACACATTGTTCTGGTACTGGTACTCCCTGTATATAGCTCCCTTTTTGTGCATTTTATTTAATTGCTCGTGTTACTATTTCATTTGTAATTCTTTTAATTTTAAAGTGCAGCATGTGGCCTCAATTAGCCCAGCTAGCTGTAGCCGAGTAGTGTCTCTCTCTCTTCCTGCTCCCATCTCACCAGCCGCTTCGCAGCTGCAGCATTATAGCCTCTCCCTCACTCAGCAGTACGTAAGTTTAAAAAGAAAATGTATTTCCAACATCCAGATATCCAACAAAAATGAATGATACTTTTCAAATTGTATCCCATCCCTACTGCTCCCCAGGTCAGGCAGAGGTGCAAGGACACCATGATCTACCAGGACACCATGATCTAACAGGACACCATGATCTAACAGGACACCATGATCTAACAGGACACCATTGATCTAACAGGACACTATTGATCTAACAGGACACCATTGATCTAACAGGACACCATGATCTAACAGGACACCATGATCTAACAGGACACCATGATATAACAGGACACCATTGATCTAACAAGACACCATGATCTAACAGGACACCATGATCTTACAGGACACCATTGATCTTACAGGACACCATTGTAACTACATTGTAAGAGTAAATCTTATTCTGCCATGGTTGTTAGAAGAAGCACAGCAGAGCAGGGACTCTGAGCAGGCTGGGCTGCTCTACTTCCTCTGGCCCCCAGGGTAGGCAGGCATGCAGGCAGGCAGGCGGGCAGGCAGAAGTGGCCATAGGCCTGGAGAGAGACAGGGGAGCACTGTACTGCCTGCCTGCCACTGTCATGATCAGACTACTTGCTAGCACCATGCTCTCTAATCTAATTAGCCATTGTAACTACATTGTAAGTAGTTAGCCTTATTCAAACTTATTCAAAAGCAAAGCAGGGACATGGAGCAGGCTGGGGTTGGGCTGCAGCAGGGGCTCGGAGCAGGCTGGGGTTGGGCTGCAGCAGGGGCTCGGAGCAGGCTGGGGTTGGGCTGCAGCAGGGGCTCGGAGCAGGCTGGGGTTGGGCTGCAGCAGGGGCTCGGAGCAGGCTGGGGTTGGGTTGCAGCAGGGGCTCGGAGCAGGCTGGGGTTGGGCTGCAGCAGGGGCTCGGAGCAGGCTGGGGTTGGGCTGCAGCAGGGGCTCGGAGCAGGCTGGGGTTGGGCTGCAGCAGGGGCTCGGAGCAGGCTGGGGTTGGGCTGCAGCAGGATGGGCTGTTTTACTTCCTCCAGGCCTCCAGGGAAAGCAGCCAGACAGACAGAGCAGAGGTGGGCCAATGCAGGACATGGGCCTGAACAGAGACAGAGCACTGCCTTCCACGGTCACGCTCATGGTCAGACAGAGAGCTGACTGATGGGAAGTAATGACGTACAGGCCAGTAACTGGGTCGTCAGTGTGTATGGGTGCATGAGACAGAGGGAGGGACAGCGAGAGAGGGAGAGAGTCTCCTTCGCATGTGGATGTAGCCTACATACTATTGTAACTGTTTTCATGATATGATCAATTACACCTGAAACGCTCAATTTTAGTTTATTTTTTATTTTTACAGGGACAGTGCACATTAATCAACGTTTCAGTAAAAGTGTCGGTTTTAGCCAGCCGGCTAATTTTCAACCGCAGTCCCTGGGCAGGTTATTAAAAACAATTACAATATAGACAATACAGACAATCATTGAGCAGTGAGCACAAGCAGAGCAACATAGGATAAACAAGACGTAGCATGCAGACAGAGCAACATAGAACAAAAAATCAACAAGACAAAATCCATAAAAGCAACAAACAAACAATTTGGCTCATAATTTGTTTCGTTTTAATGTTTACCAGCCGGGCTCCTTCTGGCACTCAATGTGCTGATCATGTAGTGTGATGTGGATCCTCAGGCGATATTCTAACTTATGAAAAGTGCATCCTTCGGCATCAGCTAGAATTCCTTCATACCAGAACTCCCAAATTACATGACAATAGATTAGAGCATTTAATGTACAGGGTTGCAGATATAACTACAGAATGCAGTGAAATTCTTGAGCTCCGAACTCCAACAATGCAGGACAAAGTTAATTAAAACTAAAATATTTTAAAAAATATATATAAAAACATAGTCTGATATGTTACAGATTTCAGTTTACAAAGTCTGCAACCCACAATGCATATGGTCACAACAACCAAACACAACAACCCAAACTCCTGTGGTTTTATTTACCCAAGATGCAGCAACTTTATTTTTTCTACTGTGTTATTGGCTTGTTTATTGTGTTATTGGCTTGTTTATTGTGTTATTGGCTTGTTTATTGTTTATCCCATGTGTAACTCTGTGTTGTTGTTTGTGTCGTGCTGCTTTTCTTTATCTTGGCCAGGTCGCAGTTGTGAATGAGAACTTGTTCTCAACTAGCCTACCTGGTTAAATAAAGGTGTTCTCAACTAGCCTACCTGGTTAAATAAAGGTGTTCTCAACTGGCCTACCTGGTTAAATAAAGGTGTTCTCAACTAGCCTACCTGGTTAAATAAAGGTGTTCTCAACTAGCCTACCTGGTTAAATAAAGGTGTTCTCAACTGGCCTACCTGGTTAAATAAAGGTGAAATAAAAAGAACATTTTAAAAAAGAGGTAGCCAGTAGCAAAAGTTACAGATATGCTTAGTTACTGAGGTCCAAATCTGCTCAGACTATTTAAACAAATCTATATTACACAGTCCCAACACGTGTCCTATGTCCAGATTTGACCCTGCAATTCACGAGAGGGAGAGAGAACGAGAGGGAGAGAGAGAGAGAGAGAACGAGAGGGAGAGAGAGAGAGAACGAGAGGGAGAGAGAGAGAGAGAGAGGGAACGAGAGGGAGAGAGAGAGAGGGGGAACGAGAGGGAGAGAGAACGAGAGGGAGAGAGAGAGAGAGAGAGAGAGAGAACGAGAGAACGAGAGAACGAGAGAACGACAGGGAGAGAGAGAGAGAACGAGACGGAGAGAGAGAGAGAGGGAACGAGAGGGAGAGAGAGAGAGAGAGAGAGAGGGAACGAGAGGGAGAGAGAGAGAGAGAGAGAGAGAGAGAGAGAGAGGGAACGAGAGGGAGAGAGAGAGAGAGAGAGAGAGAGGGAACGAGAACGAGAGGGAGAGAGAGAACGAGAGGGAGAGAGAGAGAGAGAGAGAGAGGGAACGAGAGGGAGAGAGAGAGAGAGGGAACGAGAGGGAGAGAGAGAGAGAGAGAGAGAGAACGAGAGGGAGAGAGAGAGAGAACGAGAGAGAGAGAGAGAGAGAGAGAGAGAGAACGAGAGGGAGAGAGAGAGAGAGGACGAGAGGGAGAGAGAGAGAGAGAGAGAGAGAGGGAACGAGAGGGGGAGAGAGAGAGAGAGAGAGAGAGAGAGGGAACGAGAGGGAGAGAGAGAGAGGGAGAGAGGGAGAGAGAGAGAGAACGAGAGGGAGAGAGAGAGGGAACGAGAGGGAGAGAGAGAGGGAGAGAGAACGAGAGGGAGAGAGAACGAGAGGGAGAGAGAACGAGAGGGAGAGGGAACGAGAGGGAGAGGGAACGAGAGGGGGAGATGAGAACGAGAGGGGGAGAGAACGAGAGGGAGAGAGAACGAGAGGGAGAGAGAACGAGAGGGAGAGGGAACGAGAGGGAGAGAGAACGAGAGAGAGAGGGAACGAAAGGGAGAGAGAACGAGAGGGAGAGAGAACGAGAGGGAGAGAGAACGAGAGGGAGAGAGAACGAGAGGGAGAGAGAGAGAGAGAGAGAGAGAGAGGGAACGAGAGGGAGAGAGAGAGAGAGGGAACGAGAGGGAGAGAGAGAGAGAGAGAGAGAGGGAACGAGAGGGAGAGAGAGAGAGAGAGAGAGAGAGAGAGAGAGAGAGGGGGAACGAGAGGGAGAGAGAACGAGAGGGGGAGGAGAGAACTGAAAAGGAGGGCAGTTTACTTTCTAGAGCAGAACCGACATCTCAGTCTGAAGCGTAGACTCACTGACTAGATTGAGTTTGATGTGAACTCATTGTTCTTGTGGGTTTACTCCTGTCATATCTCATATTTCAGTCTGAACGTCAGACTATGTTCCAGGGCCCTGGCATCCTTGCCTGATTTTTGTATTCATTATTTTTATTTAAACTTGTTTTAACAGTGTAACAGATTTTCTCTTCCTCTTCTGAGGAGGAGTAGGAGAGATCGGACCAATGCGCAGCGTGGTACGTATCCATAATGTCTTTTAATGAGAATGAATACAAAATACAAAAAGAACAAGAGAATCATAATGAAAACCGAAACAGTCCCGAATGGTGCAAACACTGAAACGGAAAAGGAGGGTGAAAACAGGCTGCCTAAGTGTGGTTCTCAATCAGGGACAACGATTGACAGCTGCCTCTGATTGAGAACCATACCAGGCCAAACACAGAAATACCAACTCATAGAAAAACAAACATAGACAACCCACCCAACTCACGCCCTGACCATACTAAAACAAAGAACTAAGGTCAGAACGTGACAAACAGAGAGTCAACACTGAGACCGGGGGTCTCATTTCCAGGCGAGCTCTGTGGACACAATACACATCGAGATACACTATATATACACAAAGGTATGTGGACACCCCTTTTAAATGACTTGATTCAGCTATTTCAGCCACACCCGTATAAAATCGAGCTCACAGCCATGCAATCTCCATCGACAAACATTGGCAGTAGAATGGCCTTACTGAAGAGCTCAGTGACTTTCAACGTGGCACCGTCATAGGATGCCACCTTCACAACTAGTCAATTCGTCAAATTTCCGCTCTGCTAGAGCTGCTCCAGTTAACTGTAAATGCTGCTATTGTGACATGGAAATGTCTAGGAGCAACAACGAGTCAGCAGCGAAGTAGTAGGCCACACAAGCTCACAGAACGAGACCACCACAGTGCTGAAGTAGTAGGCCACACAAGCTCACAGAACGAGACCACCACAGTGCTGAAGTAGTAGGCCACACAAGCTCACAGAACGAGACCACCACAGTGCTGAAGTAGTAGGCCACACAAGCTCACAGAACGAGACCACCACAGTGCTGAAGCGTGTAAAAATAGTCTGTCCTCGGTTGCAACACTCACTACCGAGTTCCAAACTGCCACTGGAAGTAACGACAGCACAAGAACTGTTCGTTGGGAGCTTTATGAAATGGGCTTCCATCAACCTCACATATGCCTAACATTACCATGCGCAATGCCAATAGTTGGCTGGAGTGGTGTAAAGCTCGCCGCCATTGGACTCTGGAGCAGTGGAAACACGTTCTCTGGAGTGATGAATCACCATCTGGCAGTCCGACGGACAAATCTAGGTTAGGTGGATGCCAAGAGAAAGTTACCTGCCCCAATGTATAGTGCCAACTGTAAACTGTAAAACGATGTTGGAGGCGGCTTATGGTAGAGAAATTAACATGCAATTATCTGGCAAGAACTCTGGTGGACAGTTCTGCAGTCAGCAAGCCAAATGCATTGTCCCTCAAAATGTGGCACATAGCCTACATATCAATACATACACACAAAATACCTAGATCAAATAAGGGCGAGACGTTGTTCCGTGAAGTGTTGGATTATCCGTTTTTTTAAACCAGGTTTGCTGTTCATTTGAATAATACGAGATGGAAGGGAGTTCCATGCAATAATGGCTCTATATAACACTGTAAGCTTGAATTTGTTGTGGATTTGGGAACTATGAAAAGACCCCTGGTGGCATGTCTGGTGGGGTACGTGTGTGTGTCAGAGCTGGTGTGTAAATTGACTATGCAAAAAATTTGGGATTTCCAACACATTGTTTCTTATAAAAAGAAGAAGTGATGCAGTCAGTCTCTCCTCAACTCTAAGCCAAGAGGGACTGGGGAATGCATAGTATTTATATCAGCCCTCTGATTACTATGAAGAGCAAGACGTTCCGTTCTGTTCTGGACCAGCTGCAGCTTAACTAGGTCTTTCCTTGCAGCACTGGACCACATGACTGGACAATAATCAAGATAAAACAAAAAGGAGAACCTGCAGGACTTGCTTGTGGTGTCAAAAATCAGAACATCTCTTTATTACGGACAGACCTCTCTACATCTGTACAACCACTCAATCTATAATGTTGTGACCATGACAGTTTACAATTTGAAAAATTTAAATATATTTTTGGTTTGTTAACCAGACAAGTCAGTTAAGAACAAATTCTTATTTACAATAACGGCCTAGGAACAGTGGGTTAACTGCCTTGTTCAGGGGAACAGTGGGTTAAACTGCCTTGTTCAGGGGAACACTGGGTTAACTGCCTTGTTCAGGGGAACAGTGGGTTAACTGCCTTGTTCAGGGGAACAGTGGGTTAACTGCCTTGTTCAGGGGAACAGTGGGTTAACTGCCTTGTTCAGGGGAACAGTGGGTTAACTGCCTTGTTCAGGGGAACAGTGGGTTAACTGCCTTGTTCAGGGGAACACTGGGTTAACTGCCTTGTTCAGGGGAACAGTGGGTTAACTGCCTTGTTCAGGGGAACAGTGGGTTAACTGCCTTGTTCAGGGGAACAGTGGGTTAACTGCCTTGTTCAGAGGCAAAACGACAGATTTTTTACTTTGTCAGGTTAGGGATTCGATCTAGAAACCTTTTGGTTACTGGCCCAACCACTAGGCTACCTGATTTGTCACCCCAATCTAAAGTAACACCAAGTAATTTAGCCTCCTCAACTACTTTAACAGCCACACCATTCATTACCAGATTCGGCTGAGATCTAGAGATAAGAGAATGATTTGTACCAAATACAATGCTCTTAGTTGTGCTGTGGGACAAAACCGCACATTTCAGAGTGGCCTTTAATTGTGGCCTGTTATTGTCCCCAGCACAAGGTGCACCTGTGTAATCATAATGCGGTTTAATCATCTTCTTGATATGCCACACCTGTCAGGTAGAGAGATTATCTTGGCAAAGGAGAAATTCTCACTAACAGGGATGTAAACAAATTTGTGCACAAAATTTGAGAGAAATAAGCTTTTTGTGCATAAGGAACATTTCTGGGATCTTTTATTTCAGCTCATGAAACATGGGACCAATAGTTTACATGTTGCGTTTATATTTTTGTTCAGTGTATAAAGGAAAGCTGCCGTGGAAAGAGATTAAGCAACATTTTTTTGAAAGGCACTTAACAGCTCTTTTAAGCTCTTTTTACTTCATCCTGATGATAAGCTGACAGCCTCTTGATCCTACAGTACAGTACTTCATCCTGATGATAAGCTGACAGCCTCTTGAACCTACAGTACAGTACTTCATCCTGATGATAAGCTGACAGCCTCTTGATCCTACAGTACAGTACTTCATCCTGATGATAAGCTGACAGCCTCTTGATCCTACAGTACAGTACTTCATCCTGATGATAAGCTGACAGCCTCTTGATCCTACAGTACAGTACTTCATCCTGATGATAAGCTGACAGCCTCTTGATCCTACAGTACAGTACTTCATCCTGATGATAAGCTGACAGCCTCTTGATCCTACAGTACAGTACTTCATCCTGATGATAAGCTGACAGCCTCTTGATCCTACAGTACAGTACTTCATCCTGATGATAAGCTGACAGCCTCTTGATCCTACAGTACAGTACTTCATCCTGATGATAAGCTGACAGCCTCTTGATCCTACAGTACAGTACTTCATCCTGATGATAAGCTGACAGCCTCTTGATCCTACAGTACAGTACTTCATCCTGATGATAAGCTGACAGCCTCTTGAACCTACAGTACAGTACTTCATCCTGATGATAAGCTGACAGCCTCTTGATCCTACAGTACAGTACTTCATCCTGATGATAAGCTGACAGCCTCTTGATCCTACAGTACAGTACTTCATCCTGATGATAAGCTGACAGCCTCTTGATCCTACAGTACAGTACTTCATCCTGATGATAAGCTGACAGCCTCTTGATCCTACAGTACAGTACTTCATCCTGATGATAAGCTGACAGCCTCTTGATCCTACAGTACAGTACTTCATCCTGATGATAAGCTGACAGCCTCTTGATCCTACAGTACAGTACTTCATCCTGATGATAAGCTGACAGCCTCTTGATCCTACAGTACAGTACTTCATCCTGATGATAAGCTGACAGCCTCTTGATCCTACAGTACAGTACTTCATCCTGATGATAAGCTGACAGCCTCTTGATCCTACAGTACAGTACTTCATCCTGATGATAAGCTGACAGCCTCTTGATCCTACAGTACAGTACTTCATCCTGATGATAAGCCTCTTGAACCTACAGTACAGTACTTCATCCTGATGATAAGCTGACAGCCTCTTGATCCTACAGTACAGTACTTCATCCTGATGATAAGCCTCTTGAACCTACAGTACAGTACTTCATCCTTATGATAAGCTGACAGCCTCTTGAACCTACAGTACAGTACTTCATCCTGATGATAAGCCTCTTGAACCTACAGTACAGTACTCCATCCTGATGATAAGCCTCTTGAACCTACAGTACAGTACTTCATCCTGATGATAAGCTGACAGCCTCTTGAACCTACAGTACAGTACTTCATCCTGATGATAAGCCTCTTGAACCTACAGTACAGTACTCCATCCTGATGATAAGCCTCTTGAACCTACAGTACAGTACTTCATCCTGATGATAAGCTGACAGCCTCTTGAACCTACAGTACAGTACTCCATCCTGATGATAAGCCTCTTGAACCTACAGTACAGTACTTCATCCTGATGATAAGCTGACAGCCTCTTGATCCTACAGTACAGTACTTCATCCTGACGATAAGCTGACAGCCTCTTGATCCTACAGTACAGTACTTCATCCTGATGATAAGCTGACAGCCTCTTGATCCTACAGTACAGTACTTCATCCTGATGATAAGCTGACAGCCTCTTGATCCTACAGTACAGTACTTCATCCTGATGATAAGCCTCTTGAACCTACAGTACAACACTTCATCCTGATGATAAGCCTCTTGATCCTACAGTACAGTACTTAATCCTGATGGTAAGCCTCTTGATCCTACAGTACAGTACATCCTGATGATAAGCCTCTTGATCCTACAGTACAGTACTTCATCCTGATGATAAGCCTCTTGATCCTACAGTACAGTACTTCATCCTGATGATAAGCCTCTTGAACCTACAGTACAGTACTTCATCCTGATGATAAGCTGACAGCCTCTTGATCCTACAGTACAGTACTTCATCCTGATGATAAGCTGACAGCCTCTTGAACCTACAGTACAGTACTTCATCCTGATGATAAGCTGACAGCCTCTTGATCCTACAGTACAGTACTTCATCCTGATGATAAGCTGACAGCCTCTTGATCCTACAGTACAGTACTTCATCCTGATGATAAGCTGACAGCCTCTTGATCCTACAGTACAGTACTTCATCCTGATGATAAGCCTCTTGATCCTACAGTACAGTACTTCATCCTGATGATAAGCCTCTTGATCCTACAGTACAGTACTTCATCCTGATGATAAGCTGACAGCCTCTTGATCCTACAGTACAGTACTTCATCCTGATGATAAGCTGACAGCCTCTTGATCCTACAGTACAGTACTTCATCCTGATGATAAGCCTCTTGATCCTACAGTACAGTACTTCATCCTGATGATAAGCCTCTTGATCCTACAGTACAGTACTTCATCCTGATGATAAGCCTCTTGAACCTACAGTACAGTACTTCATCCTGATGATAAGCCTCTTGAACCTACAGTACAGTACTTCATCCTGATGATAAGCCTCTTGATCCTACAGTACAGTACTTCATCCTGATGATAAGCCTCTTGAACCTACAGTACAGTACTTCATCCTGATGATAAGCCTCTTGAACCTACAGTACAGTACTTCATCCTGATGATAAGCCTCTTGATCCTACAGTACAGTACTCCATCCTGATGATAAGCTGACAGCCTCTTGATCCTACAGTACAGTACTTCATCCTGATGATAAGCTGACAGCCTCTTGAACCTACAGTACAGTACTTCATCCTGATGATAAGCTGACAGCCTCTTGATCCTACAGTACAGTACTTCATCCTGATGATAAGCCCCCTCCCTTCAGCAGTGGGACAATATTAATAGCACACACAAGATTAATAGCACACACACACACACACACACACACACACACACACACACACACACACACACACACACACACACACAGCAATATGACATAATAAATGCCAGACAGAGTAGCGGCCATAGAGCAATATCAGTTAAAGAGTAGGTCATCCCTACTAAGACAGAGAGGATGGGGAGACGACAGCTGATAAATAGGACAGTCAGTCACACACAGCACCAGTGATGAATAGAGAGGACACTCTCCGTCCCAACCTACCATTACTGTCAATCAAAACTAACAATTTCTAACCCATTGCTTCAATCGCTTATGCACAAACATAATCATTTATATCAACTTACCTAAATGGTCAGACCAGGGCATCAGGATATATGAGAGAGAGAGAGAGAGACATAGACAGAGAGACAGGGAGACAGAGAGACAGGGAGACAGGGAGAGAGGTTAATGGCAGGGCAACAATTGACCTCACAGTTTACACAGATGCCTCAGTCATATATCCCCTAGTCTATTCCTCCTCACAACTTTCAGTTGGGGAAATAGGCCACTTCAGATTGGCATGAGGGCTAGAAGGGTTTATTTTGTGAGGATAGCAAAACATTGTGCCAAAAACTGAAAGAGTGTAGCGAGTAATGCAACACTGCCCCCACCTGGTCTACAAACACAGGTACATCATATGTGGGATTTTAGACATGCGCTGCAGCAAACATGGGCAGTGATTGATTCCTGCAGATTGATGTTGCTTTGCTGCCCTCTACTGGATACAGCTCATTATTACATTCAGAGTTAGTACTGCAGAGTACAGACCCCAATGTACAACATCACTCATATTTGAAGGGTTGTTCCACCTCAAAAAGCACAAGAAAGAGGATTTCGACACCCACCATCTTAAATTGTTCTGAAATTGTTTCTGCTGTTACAAATGGATAAGATTAGCATTCCTGCAACATTATTTTGTTGAAATATAATTTAATCTCTGAGAAATTAACCTAATTGATTGCCCAAAAATTGGCCATTTTAATTTATAGGATTTATATCATATTGAATTAATATAGTACCTAACATCCAATTTGGCCCAAACTTTTTCTAACAATGACATGGACATGAGGAATCAAAAGCCATACACGGAACCCACTACACGCCACACCAATCCCACCCCAACAACGAGTATATAGTATCAGTTCTCTATATCCGACGAGTAGTATGAAGCTGCGGCTTGGAGTATTGTTTCTTCATCCTATGTAATGTATTCTTTCCCCCCTGTACAGAAAATTGTCATTGAAGTTGATGGGTTTATGTCCCATCATACATCCTGATGTTACAAGGTTCGGATCAATACAATTGTGATGTTCCTGTTATTAGGCAAGGGTCATGTTAACGCAAGGTTCCTGCTGCGTTTTGTAACGGTAGATCTAAATAGCTTGTTATTGTAAAATTCTGCACGGCTTCAGTCAGGGTTCGATCCAAATCAAGAATGGAAAAGGAGCCATTTTGTGCTTCAGTTGCACTTCTCCACTCGAATGAAATATATTTACTCTCGTCATCGGATCACCAGATAGCGCTCTGACTGATGTGTAGGGTACTCGATTTGACTTGTCAAATAGAGCTACACTTCTGTCTTTGGTCATCTGATGAAAACAATTTTCTGCCAAATGTGTTGCACTAATGTATTTTGTGTGAAGAAAAACAATAGTTGCACGCTCCTTATCTCTTGAAGCAAAAAAACACAATGTTCAATATAAAACGCAGGTGAAATGGTTAAAAACACAAAAGGAAATTATAGTATGTGTTTTGAAAATTCAGATTTCTGAAAGCTCAAGTGACCCCTGTATTGGGTGATCATTTTATTAAGAACCCCCCTCCCAATGTTAAAGGGATAGTTCACCCAAATGACAGAATTACGTTTTGGTTTTCTTACCCTGTAAGCAGTCTATGGACCAAAGGGGTATCCTACGAAGCAGGTTTGAGGAGTTATTAGCAAGGTAACTTTAGTCAACTCGTGCCCGTTTAAATCGGGATAACCGGTCATACAAAAGTGGCTCAACTTTTAGCTAGGTAAATTTCCATGACAACAAATCTTCTGGAACTAACCTGCTACGAGGCAGGCTACCTCATAGCCAACTCCACTTAGCCTGAATTAAATGACTGAGCCACGAGTTGAGGACCAATTAAATCAGATTCCCTCCCTGTTGCAAAGACTGTGTCATCATCCCCCTTCATTTGGGGGAGATGACTAACTAAATATTTTATTTACCAAAATGTTTTGTGTTCATAAATAAAAACATATTACGTTACACATTTAGTATAGTATATATATAGTATATACAGTGGGGAGAACAAGTATTTGATACACTGCCGATTTTGCAGGTTTTCCCACTTACAAAGCATGTAGAGGTCTGTCATTTTTATCATAGGTACACTTCAACTGTGAGAGATGGAATCTAAAACAAAAATCCAGAAAATCACATTGTATGATTTTTAAGTAATTAATTTGCATTTTATTGCATGACATAAGTATTTGATCACCTACCAACCAGTAAGAATTCCAGCTCTCACAGACCATTTTTCTTTAAGAAACCCTCCTGTTCTCCACTCATTACATGTATTAACTGCACCTGTTTGAACTCGTTACCTGTATAAAAGACACCTGTCCACACACTCAATCAAACAGACTCCAACCTCTCCACAATGGCCAAGACCAGAGAGCTGTGTAAGGACATCAGGGCTAAAATTGTAGACCTGCACAAGGCTGGGATGGGCTACAGGACAATAGGCAAGCAGCTTGGTGAGAAGGCAACACCTGTGGGCGCAATTATTAGAAAATGGAAGAAGTTCACGATGACGGTCAATCACCCTCGGTCTGGGGCTCCATGCAAGATCTCACCTCGTGGGGCATCAATGGTCAAGAGGAAGGTGAGGGATCAGCCCAGAACTACACGGCAGGACCTGGTCAATGGCCTGAAGAGAGCTGGGATCACAGTCTCAAAGAAAACCATTAGTAACACACTACGCCGTCATTGATTAAAATCCTGCAGCACACGCAAGGTTCCCCTGCTCAAGCCAGCCCCATGTCCAGGCCCGTCTGAAGTTTGCCAATGACCATCAGGATGATCCAGAGGAGGAATGGGAGAAAGTCATGTGGTCTGATAAGACAAAAATAGAGCTTTTTGGTCTAAACTCCACTCAACGTATTTGGAGGAAGAAGAAGTACAACCCCAAGAACATCATCCCAACCGTGAAGCATGGAGGTGGAAACATCATTCTTTGGGGATGCTTTTCTGCAAAGGGGACAGGACGACTGCACCGTATTGAGGGGAGGATGGATGGGGCAATGTTTCGCGAGATCTTGGCCAACAACCTCCTTCCCTCAGTAAGAGCATTGAAGATGGGTCGTGGCTGGGTCTTCCAGCATGACAACAACCCAAAACACACAGCCAGGGCAACTAAGGAGTGGCTCCGTAAGAAGCATCTCAAGGTCCTGGAGTGGCCTAGCCAGTCTCCAGACCTGAACCCAATAGAAAATCTTTGGAGGGTGCTGAAAGTCCGTATTGCCCAGCGACAGCCCCGAAACTTGAAGGATCTGGAGAAGGTCTGTATGGAGGAGTGGACCAAAATCCCTGCTGCAGTGTGTGCAAACCTGGTCAAGAACTACAGGAAACGTATGATCTCTGTAATTGCAAACAAAGGTTTCTGTACCAAATATTAAGTTCTGCTTTTCTGATGTATCAAATACTTATGTCATGCAATAAAATGCAAATGAATTACTTAAAAATCATCACAGTTGAAGTGTACCTTTGATAAAAATTACAGACCTCTACATGCTTTGTAAGTAGGAACACCTGCAAAATCGGCAGTGTATCAAATACTTGTTCTCCCCACTGTATATTTAGGACAGAAAGCATTTAAAACTTCACGCACATAACACTTCTGTATAACTTAATGCAATTATTTGAATCGATAGTGTGGATTAAGGTGCTTGGGCATTTTTTAAGCACAACATAACACACCCAAGTCGGCATTAACGATAAGTAATAAAATTCAGATTTTGTCTTTCATTTTGACTTCGGCACAAATTAAAATGTGTCACTGACGTTCCCATGGATTGATGTTTCAGCATTGTCTCGATGAAGAGGTCTGACTCTTCATATAGAACTGTTTGGAGGAAAAGGTGAAGGCTTGCAAGCCAAAGAACACCTTCCCAACCGTAAAGCACGGGGGTGGCAGCATCATGTTGTGGGGGTGCTTTGCTGCAGGAGGGACTGGTGCACTTCACAAAATAGATGGCATCATGAAGGCAGGGAAATTATGTGGATATATTGAAGCAACATCTCAAGACATCAGTAAAGAAGTTAAAGCTTGGTCACAAATGGGTCTTCCAAATGGACAATGACCCCAAGCATACTTCCAAAGATGAGGCAAAATGGCAACAAAGTCAAGGTATTGGAGTGGCCATCACAAAGCCTTGACCTCAATCCTATAGAACATCTGTGGGCAGAACTGAAAAAGCGTGTGCGAGCAAGGAGGCCTACAAACCTGACTCAGTTACACCAGCTCTGTCAGGAGGAATGGGCCAAAATTCACCCAACTTATTGTGGGAAGCTTGTGGAAGGCTACCCAAAACGTTTGACCCAAGTTAAACAATTTAAAGGCAATGCTACCAAGTACTAATTGAGTGCACGTAAACTTCTGACCCAGTGGGAATGTGATGAAAGAAATTAAAGCTGAACTAAATCATTCTCTCCACTATTATTCGGACATTTCACATTCTTAAAATAAAGTGGTGATCCTAACTGACCTAAAACAGGGAATTTTTACTTGGATTAAATGTCAGGAATTGTGAAAAACTGAGTTTAAATGTATTTGGCTAAGGTGTATGTAAACTTCTGACCTCAACTGTATCTGCTGCATTCCCTACTGAACACAAACTACATGGGCCTGCGGTGCCCCTTTAAATGACAGACTCTAGCACTATCCTTTTAAGGGAGCGACCCAGTGCAGGGCTAATGAGTATGAACCTGTTGACGCTGACAGAGGAATCATGGGCTAGAGACTCCCAGGCCTACTTAATTAAAATGGCAGTGAAACATATGCCAGTGTGTTGCAGAGAGACTCTCAGCAGTAGGGTTCTGACGTACTGTAGAGGACATGGTGTATGTATGTAAACTTCCCGACTTCAACTGTATCTACTCGTTGTGGGGGTCCCACATAGTTGGATTCTCATGTCTAGCTCATTCTTAGAAAAACACTTTGGTCAGGCTGTGGTCTTCATTTAACCGCTTCTCACATTCAACTGAGCTTACAACTGCAGAATTGACAACATCTAAAATACACAACAAAAAAAAACACTTCAATCTCTAATTCAAGGAAGGAGCGTTCTCGGAATTCAAGTGTAAACAACAAACCAGATCCCAGTAGTCAGTGTCAGTGTATGGAATGATGATCCTTAATAAACATCTGTCATCTGAGAAAAGTAATAAACCACAGACATCTGAGGACAGCAGCTGGAACGCCGTGAAAATAGTCCTGCTTTTAGGACAGTAGCCAGGCACACACACACACACACAGTGTTTCACACACCCACACTCTTCAAATGAGATCACTGTCTCCTCTGCTCTGCTTTCAGCTCAGTGCTCATGCATTATGAGGAGAGAGAGAGAGATGTGGTGCTCACTCTAATTACTGACAGAGCTCAGTGGAGAGGACACAACACTGCATAGCCGAGAAAGAGCGAGAGAGAGAGAGAGATAGATATATATATATATATATATATATATATATATATATACACAAGAAAAAAAAACTTTTCCCCAAACACAGAGTGTCTAAACTCTGGTGTCCAAATACCCAGCGCGCCCTAGACCTTCTGTCTGAGGACCAACTAGGTTCACCCAGCCACATGATAATACACACAGGCACAAAGAACCTGAGAACACAGAGGAAAGGGTGGTCACAGCACTCAAGGGAGTGAAAGCTTATTGTACTTTCCCCAATGCACAAGTGGTTATCTCTACCCTGCTACCACGGAAATACTTCCACCCTGCTACCATACATCAGGTAAACGCAAGTATTTCCCATGACTGTGACTCAAAACCAAATGTTTTCCTGGCCCACCACTCCACCCTGGACTTGAACAGCCTTTATGACCAGGTCCACCTCTACATGGCAGCAGTGCCCACCTTCACCCAGACTCTAAAGGACATCGCCCTCAAACGCAGACCCAACACTTCACACAGGAGCAACAGATCAATAGACACCCCGCCCAGACCAGTGAGATACTCTACCAGACCTGCGGGTAGAGGTCCCCCCCCCCGTACCTACACATAGAGGACCCACGCCAAGGACCTACATCCAGACCTCAACACCACCAGCCATATCCACACCACAACCAATCAACACCAGCCTCATCCACACCACAACCAATCAACACCACCAGCCACATCCACACCACAGCCAATCAACACCACCAGTCACATCCACGCCCACACCCAAACCACAAGCCCACACACAATTTAGGCCCCATCAGATCAGACCTATGCCCCCCCCCCCCCCCCCCCCGCAAAGAGGGCCTCAACATGGAATACACACATATGCCCAGGCTGTGAGCGGGCAAACAGGCCCAACCCCCACTCTTACACTAGCCCAAGCCAATGGCACGTACCAGATGCTCAGCAGACCCAACCCCTACTCTTACACTAGCCCAAGCCAATGGCATGTACCAGATGCTCAGCAGGCCCAACCCCCCACTCTTACACTAGCCCAAGCCAATGGCATGTACCAGATGCTCAGCAGGCTCTACACACACTTGGCCTGAGGCCAAACCACACGACCAACAACATTGGACACTTTATGGAACACAAAGCCTTCACTATCTCATCCTGGACTATCCCAGGTCTGAGGTCATCTGCCTTTGGCCGAAAGAGCAGGAACCTGGACTTCATCAACAAAATCGAAAATACAGACATTGTCATCCTACAAGAAACCTGGTATAGAGGAGACTGGTTGCCCTCTAGGTTACAGAGAGCTGGTAGTCCCATTCACCAAACTACCAGGTGTGTGGTATATAGTAGATGGACAAACTGATTGTCCTCTAGGTTACAAAGAGCTGGTCGTCCCATCCACCAAACTACCAGGTGTGAAACAGGGAAGGGACTCAGGGGGTATGCTAATTTGGTATAGAGCAGACCTAACTCACTCCATTAAATTAATCAAAACAGGAACATTTTACATTTGGTTAGAAATTCAAAAGGAAATTATCATAACAGAGAAAAATGTCCTCCTGTGTGCTACCTATATCCCCCCCACCTGAATTCTACACTTTAATGAAGACAGCTACACCGGGGATGGGCAACTTTGATGGGCATGGGGGCCACAAAAAAACAGAATTCATCATGAGGGGGCCGCAGTGGCTTGTGGGTCTGCATACCCACATCCATACACCCCCCCCCCCCCCCCCCCCCATCTTGCGAAACAAAGCATTTTAGCGGCCCCCTTGTGACAACGAAGTTCATTTCCTGCATTTCTACACATTTTCACATTTTGCCATGGGGCGGGAGAGAGGATTTTGCAATTGTATTACTAATTTCATGCAATTCTGCAACAGTAAGTTGAGACCCTGAACGAGTCCCATTCAACCTCCGCCGACAAAAAAATAAATAAAAAGATATATATTGAATTGGTTGAACTTGGTACACCTACCTGGGACAAAACATCCTCTACTGGATTTGGTCTGGCAGTGAACTGAGTAAAATAAAAACCCTGAAATGTATTTTACTCCATAAAAAAAAAAACTCTAAAATAAATATTCCTATCCAAATCACGTACAAAATATTCAAGTGTAATTTTACCAATTCCACTATATGGAAGCAAGGTTTTGGGCAGCTTAGCTTCTAGTCCTTAGGAACCTCTGCAGTATTTTGTGTTTTTTTATGTATTATTTCTCACATTGTTAGCCCAGAAAACCTTAAGTGTTATCACATATAGCCGGGAAGAACTATTGGATATCAGAGAGACGTCAACTTACCAGCACAACGACCAGGAATACGACTTTCCCAAAGCGGATCCTTTGTCTGCAACTCCCACAGGCCGACCCAAAACAACGCCGTCGGAGGAGAGGGAGCGGTCTTCTAGTGAGGCTTTGGAAGCTCGCACACCACCCACCGCTTCCGAGTATATTACTCGCTAATGTCCAGTCCCTAGTTAACAAAGTCGACAAAATTAGGGCAAGAGTTGCTTTCCAAAGAGATATCCGGGATTGTAACATACTCGGTTTAATGGAGACATGGCTACCAGTACGTCCTGTGCCTGCTCCCCGCACTCGCCCTGAGGTGTGTGTCACCAGCCCAGTACCACCAGTGCCGGCACCACGCACCAGGCCTACAGTGCGCCTACGCAGTCCAGAGATCCCGGCGACAGTTCACAGACCGGAACCTCCAACGACGGTGATGGTTCCCAGAAGGGGGGGGGTCTGCTGAGGAGTATTTTTGTAATAATGCCCTTTTGTGGGAAAAACCAATTCTGATTGGCTGGGCCTGGCTCCCCAGTGGGTGGACCTGGCCCCCAAGAGGGTGGGTCTATGCCCTCCCAGGCCCACCCATGGCTGCACCCCTGCCCAGTCATGTGAAATCCATAGATTAGGGTGTAATGAATTTATTATTTAATTTATTTATTTGAATTGACTGATTTTCTTATATGAACTGTAACTCAATATAATCTTTGAAATTGTTGCATGTTGCGTTTATATTTTTGATCAGTATAGAAGCTTCAGAAATAAGCTTCCAAGTGTTTTAGAACTAAGCTATTCATTTAATACATTGAATTATTTAGCTGTTATGAATAATAGGGCGGTAGGTAACCTAATGGTCAGAGCGTTGGGCCAGTAACCGAAAGGTTGCTAGATCGAATCCCCGAGCTGATAAAAATCTGCCGTTCTACCGCTGAACAAGGCAGTTAACCCACGGTTGACCTAGGCCATCATTATAAAAAAAGAATTTGTTCTTAAACTGACTTGCCTAGTTAAATAAAAGGTTACATAAATAATGAATTATAGGTCTACTGAATGTCATTATGGACATAGATGAGAAAATGAACCCTGATATGAATCACATTTTAAAGCAGTTTAGATGTCATTGTAAAATGATATTGCCTGCTCTGAGTCTCTGCTCTGGTTTGGCATAAGGAAAATTGAAGGTATTCTTCTGTTATTTAATATGGTGTTTTGTCTTTTGGAAGACATTAAATATAGAATAGAAGATAGAAAGCCCAGCGGTTATTCTGTGACTTTAGCTAATAAACTTTATTGTTGCTGTGGTATCATTTCAGTATGGAATATTATGATACTAAATTGGGTATCGAAGTCCAAAATACTGGTATCGTGACAATACTACTCAACATACCAAAACAGGCCCAATCATTGACTGCACTTCACATACCAAGCAGTGCTAGATTGATTCATTCTTCCCCTCGGTAGCTACTGCTTAAAGAAGATTGGCTTGAGATGACAATACAGACCATAGAATTAGGAATTAGAATAGAATAAAATGGTAATTTAATAGGATCTCTATGATTCAGACCCACTTAGGCCTACTCCAGCCAAGCATAGGAATTCAGAGCAAGAAGTGAGCTTGAAGTGCTTCATTAAAATAACATGTTACCAAGAAGCCTGATGGCAGGGCAGGCAGGCACATTGACACGTTAGGCACTCTATTTGAAAAACCCATAAAACGACACTATTGCCATTCTAATTGATTGTAATATCTTCCTGATTGTATGAATTAATAGGTTTCCCATGATGTCAGCCTCCACCATGTTGTGGGCAAAGCCTTTCGTCACCCAGCTATGGGTGTTGTCTGCAGCAAACATTAGTCAACCAATACCGTGATCTGTTGACGCAGTGGGCACACCCACACAGTACCAGTCAAAAGTTTGGACACACCGATTCATTCAAGGGTTTTTCTTTATGTTGACTATTTTCTATACTGTACAATAATAGTGAAGACATCAAACCTATGAAATAACACATATGGGGTAACGTCATAACCCCCCCCCCCAAAAAAAAGTGTTAAACAAATCAAAATATATTTTATTACTTGAGATTCTTCAAAGTAGCCACCCTATGACTTGATGACAGCTTTGCACACTCTTGGCCATTGGTAATAGTTGTTCACGGTATCTGATTTAGTATCTGATAACTAAAGTAGGCTATTAGCCGAGTGTATTAACTTCCTTTAAAGCTCTGATGGGAAGCGCTTTTATAGGCTATCCTATCAAAATACTGCAATTACTTGCCTCACTAAAATAGTCTGCACATCACAACTATCATATTGCACAAGTACAACTAATCCAACTAATCCCCCACCCACCCCATTCAGACAGATGTCCTTCATGGATTCATCTCTATGAAGAGACAATATTTCACAAACACCAACCACATAATGTGTAGCTAATTACATTCCCACAAATACCCTAAACTGTCCAAACACATTTCCCTTAGAACAAAGTGAGTGAGTCAGTCAGGGAACGGTGTGTTAGAGTGATTATGTTTGACTGTCATGAGCATGATTAACATGATCCTATTTCTAGGGTTAGACAAATGATTGCTAAGAGAATTAAACGCAGAACATGTACAGTGTGTTCAGAAAGTATTCAGACACCTTGACTTTTTCCACGTTGTTACGTTACAGCCTTATTCTAAAATTGAATAATTGTTCCCACTCCCCGCTCAATCTACACACAATACCCCTTAATGACAAAGCAAAAACAGTATTTTTTTATTTTGGCGGGGAGGGGACAAAGTATGCAGACCCTCTATTTACATAAATATTCAGACCCTTTACTCTGCACTTTGTTGAAGTACCTTTGGTAGGGATTACAGCCTCGAGTCTTCTTGGGTATGATGCTACAAGCTTGGCACACCTGTATTTGAATTTTCTCCTATTCTTCTCTGCAGATCCTCTCAAGCTGTCAGGTTGGATGGGGAGCATTGCTGCACAGCTATTTTCAGGTCTCTCCAGAGATGTCGATCGGGTTCAAGTCAGGGCTCTGGCTGGGCTACTCAAGGATACTCAGAGACTCGTCCAAAGCCACTCCTGCATTGTCTTGGCTGTGTTCTTAGGGTCGTTGTACTGTTGGAAGGTGAACCTTCACCCCAGTCTGAGGTCCTGAGAACACTGGAGCAAGTTTTCATCAAGGATCTCTCTGTACTTTGCTCCGTTCATCTTTCCCTCAATCCTGACTAGTCTCCCAGTCCCTGAAGCTGAAAAACATCCCCACAGCATGGTGCATGGTGCTGCCACCACCATGCTTCACCGTCGGGATGGTGCCAGGTTTTCTCCAGACGTGACGCTAGACATTCAGGCCAAAGAGTTCAATCAGTTTCATCAGACCAGAGAATCTTGTTTCTCATGGTCTGAGAGTCTTTAGGTGCCTTTTGGCAAACACAAAATAGGCTGTCATGTGCTTTTTACTGAGGAGTGGCTTCCGTCTGGCCATACCATAAAGGCCTGATTGGTGGAGTGCTGCAGAGATGGTTGTCCTTCTGGAAGGTTCTCTCATCTCCACAGAGGAACTCTGGAGCTCTGTCAGAGTGACCATCGGGTTCTTGGTCACCTCCCTGACCAATACCCTTCTCCCCGATTACTCACTTCTCCCCCGATTGCTCAGTTGTACTAGTCTAGTGTTAAGGAAGTGTATCTTGGGTAGCAGCTTGTGCCAAACCTTTGACCTTGCAGTTGTGGGGTCAGAGACAGTAAATATAAAATAATGTAACTGGTTTAAACTAAGATGCAGTAGATTTCCTCTGGATTTGGCCTCTATACTCCACATTCCTTTGAAAATAAAATGAAATAGTATATTATTGGACAAAAAAAGTGACTATAAGGTCATTCTGTTTTGCGAGGATTTTTTTTTTATAAAATCCATTTAAGGCTGTAATGTAACAGAATGTGGAAAAAGTCAAGGGGTCTGAATACTTTCCAAATGCACCGTATTGTGCTACTGTTGATATTGGTGTACCATCCCCTGCAGGCTCCGCAACTGAGATAGGAGTCAATCAAGACAGGTGCACTAAATGGGGTCAGCCCTACTGGTGAGTATGCAGGCCATGGAAGAACCTGGGACATTTTCAGCTTCCAGGAATTCTGTATAGATCCTTGAGACATGGGGCCGTGCATTATCATGCTGAAACATGAGGTGATGGAGGTGGATGAATGGAACAACAACAAAAAAATTATAAAAAAATGTTTTCGCTTTGTCATTATGGGGTATTGTGATGTCATTATGGGGTATTGTGATGTCATTATGGGGTATTGTGTGTAGATTGATTTTGAAAAACAATTTAATTCATTTTAGAAATAAGGCTGTAATGTAACAAAATGTGGAAAAGGTCAAGGGGTCTGAATACTTTCCGAACGCACTGTATTGTACTAAATGACTGTCACGTTCACTGTCTTCAAGCTCCCTGTCATAGATGAGCCAAGGTGCAGCGTGCATGTAATTCCACATCTTTAATAAAGTTAAACCTTCACAACAAAACAGGTAAACAGAAACCGACCGTGGCGCACACAAACACACACAGAAAATAAATCATTACCCACAACATATGATGGGAAAAAAGGCTGCCTAAGTATGATTCCCAATCAGAGACAACGATAGACAGCTGCCTCTGATTGGGAACCACACTCTGCCAAAAACAAAGAAATAGAAAACATAGAATGCCCACCCAAATCACACCCTGACCTAACCAAATAGAGAAATAAAACTGCTCTCTAAGGTCAGGGCGTGACAATGACTCCCCTTACAGCCTAATTACTGCCCTGGTAACACCTTTGGAGTCCAGCCAACAAACAAACTGGTCCAACCTGTTCATTGGGCCAATGTTTAACGCTTGGTTCCCCAATTTCATTATTGGTCTTAATAGACTGTAAAATCACCAGGAAATCATCTGCAAGTGATTTTAATTCAACAAATCTGTTCCCAAGCATAATAGAGAGACACGTGATCGTATACAAATTGAAAGCCAGGTTTGAAATGATTATGTTGGGGCTACTTGCAGTCATTTTGCAGTCTACAAATTATTTGTAATTTAGCAGAGAGAGAGACTTACATGAGCAATTAAGGTTAAGTGCCTTGCTCAAGGGCACATCGAAACTCAGCAACAAAAGAAACGTCCCTTTTCAGGATCCTGTCTTTCAGGGTCCGTAAAAATTCAAACAACTTCACAGATCTTCATTCTAAAAGGGTTTAAACACTGTTTGCCATGCTAGTTCAATGAACCATAAACAATTAATGAGCATGCACCTGTGGAACATTCATTAAGACACTAACAGCTTACAGACGGTAGGCAATTAAAATCACAGTTATGAAAACGTAGGACACTATGGAAGCCTTTCTACTGACTCTGAAAAACGCCAAAGGAAAGATGCCCAGTGTCCCTGCTCATCTGTGTGAACGTGCCTTAGGCATGCTGCAAGGAGGCATGAGGACTGCAGACGTGGCCAGGGCAATAAATTGCAATGTCCGTACTGTGAGACGCCTAAGACAGCGCTACAGGGAGACAGGACGGACAGCTGATCGTCCTCGGAAGTGGCAGACCATGTGTAACAAACACCTGCACATGATCGGTACATCCGAACATCACACCTACGGGACAGTTACAGGATGGCAACAACAATTGCCTAAGTTACACCAGGAACGCACAATCCCTCCATCAGTGCTCAGACTGTCCGCAATAGGCTGAGAGAGGCTGGACTGAGCGCTTGTAGGCCTGTTGTAAGGCAGGTCCTCACCAGACATCACCGGCAACAACGTCGCCTATGGGCACAAACCCACCATCGCTGGACCAGACAGGACTGGCAAAAAGCGCTCTTCACTGACGAGTCGCGGTTTTGTCTCACCAGGGGTGATGGTCGGATTAGCGTTTATCGTCGAAGGAATGAGTGTTACACCGAGGCCTGTACTCTGGAGCAGGATCTATTTGGAGGTGGAGGGTCCGTCATGGTCTGCGGCGGTGTGTCACAGCATCATCAGACTGAGCTTGTTGTCATTGCAGGCAATCTCAACGCTGTGCGTTACAGGGAAGACATCCTCCTCCCTCATGTGGTACCCTTCATGCAGGCTCATCCTGACACGACCCTCCAGCATGACAATGCCACCAGCCATACTGCGCGTGATTTCCTGCAAGAGAGAAATGACAGTGTTCTGCCATGGCCAGTGAAGAGCCCGGATCTCAATCCCACGTCTGGGACCTGTTGGATCGGAGGGCTAGGGCCATTCCCCCTAGAAATGTCCAGGAACTTGCAGGTGCCTTGGTGGAAGAGTGGGGTAACATATCACAGCAAGAACTAGCAAATCTGGTGCAGTCCATGAGGAGGAACACTGCAGTACTTAATGCAGCTGGAGGCCACACCAGATACTGACTGTTACTTTTGACACCCCCCCCCCTCAGTTTATGTCTCAGTTGTTGAATCTTGTTATGTTCATACAAATATTTACACGTGTTAAGTTTGCTGAAAATAAACCCAGTTGACAGTGAAGAGGACATTTATTTTTTCGCTGAGTTTACATATTTTTCACCTAACTGGCTCGGGGATTCGAACCAGTGATTTTTCAGTTACTGGCCCAACGTTCTTAACCACTAGGTCACCTGCCGACCCTGCCGGGTCCAGCCACCCGACCGACCATCCTCTCAAGAAATGTTTTAAAAAGGAAACCGTCCCGCAGCTGAATCTAGTTGACGATCCCTGGTTTGAAGCAATGGCATGACACACACGCAAACAGACACTATTCTGTAAGTGGCTTCCCGGCTGAATTGTGAACATTTAATTGAAAGGAGACACTGAAAGATGAATAGCAAATCAATCATACTGTTATTGAATCTCTGTGGATGGAGGCAGAGAGCCTGGAGGCAAACACATGCAGACTTAAACACACAACTATTTGCAACCAGTTCAACAACAAGCTTTGTAACGCATTGGTTTTACAGAGAGGTAAAGTACTAGGCTACAACCATGACGAAAATATGGATAATACTGACTTCAATTATGGCCAGGGAGCTCACGATATATTCTCACCATACTTAGGTTCCAATAAGATTTGTTACTGCGATTCTCACGGTTCTATGTGTATTGTGATTCGATGTTCCAAACATATTACTCACCATAGGTCTGCTGCAGAGGGACGAGACAGAGCCACGAGAAAAACAGTTTTCATCAGTCATTGAAAATAAATGAGCTGAAAACAAATTGTCTCCCTATTTAAAAAGAAGATGGGAGAACAAGCTATGAAGGAAAAATACTGGAGTTTTGGTGCAAGTACAGCAAACTAGAGCAAAAATATTATTGCGATATTGTCAAAACAATATAGTCCGAAATAATATCCACCCCGATATGTAACCGTATCGATTTGTCCCCCCTCACTAGTGAACTAATGTATAGAAAAGCACTACAATGCTACATCCCCCATCCCAATCCCTCTTTTCTAATCCAGGAGTTAAATAAAGATTATGATGTAATCTTTAAAGACCCAAAAAAGAGTCAACTCTTCTTCTATTGGCTATATTACCAGTGGAACAGAACACTGTATAATATCCACAGACAATATCAACCCCCCCAGCTATGTGCACGCAGACTTGGCCAAGGCATATTTAAAATCCATCAATATCTAGGCCTAATGTGTCTCTAAATCATTGGTTTTCAGAGCTTTATAAGAGAGTGTGATTTACAGGGGATTGTGGGTCAACAGCAAATAGAACGACTTTCCCAAATAATTTATGCCGTTTACAAGTTCCAGTTATTCAGGTGTGTCGTCATCCCAGAGGCTTACACAATTAAAACACACAGTACACACACACACCGTACACACACACCGTACACACACACCGTACACACACACAGTACACACACACCGTACACACACACAGTACACACACACAGTACACACACACACAATACACACACACACCGTACACACACACCGTACACACACACCGTACACACACACCGTACACACACACCGTACACACACACCGTACACACACAGTACACACACAGTACACACACACCGTACACACACACACCGTACACACACACACCGTACACACACACAGTACACACACACACACACACAGTACACACACACACACCGTACACACACACAGTACACACACACAGTACACACACACAGTACACACACACCGTACACACACACCGTACACACACACAGTACACACACACCGTACACACACAGTACACACACAAAGTACACACACAGTACACACACAGTACACACACAACACACACACACAGTACACACACAGTATACACACACAGTACACACACACAGTACACACACACACAGTACACAGTACACACACAGTACACAGTACACACACAGTACACAGTACACACACAGTACACAGTACACACACAGTACACACACAGTACACACACAGTACACACACAACACACACACACACACAGTACACACACAGTACACACACACAGTACACACACACAGTACACAGTACACACACAGTACACAGTACACACACACAGTACACAGTATACACACACAGTACACAGTACACACACACAGTACACACACAGTATACACACACAGTACACACACACAGTACACACACACAGTACACAGTACACACACAGTACACAGTACACAGTACACACACAGTACACAGTACACAGTACACACACACAGTACACAGTACACACACAGTACACAGTACACAGTAAACACACAGTACACAGTACACAGTACACACACAGTGGTGCACCGCTGCTGCAGCTGCTGCCCAGTGACTGGATTAAGTGGAAGAGATGCTCACACCACAATTATACTAAAAGTTACACGACACACACTATATATCATTTTGACAATGTCGCAATATTATTTTCACGCTAGTTGGCTGTACCTGCACCAAAACTCCAGTATTTATCCTTCATAGCTAGTTGGCTGTACCTGCACCAAAACTCCAGTATTTTTCCTTCATAGCTAGTTGGCTGTACCTGCACCAAAACTCCAGTATTTTTCCTTCATAGCTAGTTGGCTGTACCTGCACCAAAACTCCAGTATTTTTCCTTCATAGCTAGTTGGCTGTACCTGCACCAAAACTCCAGTATTTACCCTTCATAGCTAGTTGGCTGTACCTGCACCAAAACTCCAGTATTTTTCCTTCATAGCTAGTTGGCTGTACCTGCACCAAAACTCCAGTATTTTTCCTTCATAGCTAGTTCTCCATCTTCTTTTTTTTAAATAGGGAGACAATTTGCTTTCAGCACATTTATTGCTCTGACCGATTTAAAAATAAAAATAAACGTTTTTTTTTTATCATGGCTCTCTCTTATCCCTCTGCAACAAACATAGGATGAGCAATATGTCTGGAACGTCAAACGCAATAAAAATCACATTATCGAATCGCAATACATATAGAATCGTGAGAATCGCAATATATATAGAATCGCAATATATAGCGTATCGGTACCTAAGTATGGGTCAGAATACCGTATCTCGAGGTTCCTTATATAATACACAAACCTCTCCTACTCTGTGTGTAACTATCTGAGTCTGCATGATGTGTGTTTATGTGTGTCCTTCTCACTATTTCCCTGTTAACGCTATAGAGTTCCTCCTCAGGGCTGTGGGGATATTTAAGCCAGAGTGAACAGCTGTGGCTCACTACATCACTACAGTTAGGCTAATCCTTAATGCTAAACAGACAAGAGACCCAGTTCCTAATTGTGTAAAGATGGCACTTTGAAGGAGAGGCCTTTATTGCAGATGAATGACATTGATAGTGTTGTATGAAAAATCCATGATATACAGGATTGTGTATATATTTCCAGAACATTCTGACAGCCGCACTACGTAAAGCCCATATACTATCATAGAGTGCCAGGTCAGCTCAGTCCTAGTTTTAACCAGACACTCAAGGAATGGGGAGTGTTGGGGAGTGGGGAGTGTTACACATACACACAGCAGACCAGGGAGTGTTACTTCTTGTGTACACATTGACACTGTCAGTTAATGACTAAATTAATGACTAATGACTCTGCCTTGAGTACCACTTCCATAAAGAAAGAATGGAAACAAATGTTGCCCAGCGCCAACTGTTCACAGCCCAGAGCCCAGAGGCCACTGTTCACAGCCCAGAGCCCAGCGGCCACTGTTCACAGCCCAGAGCCCAGAGGCCACTGTTCACAGCCCATAGCCCAGAGGCCACTGTTCACAGCCCAGAGCCCAGAGGCCACTGTTCACAGCCCAGAGCCCAGAGGCCACTGTTCACAGCCCAGAGCCCAGAGGCCACTGTTCACAGCTCAGAGCCCAGCGGCAACTGTTCACAGCTCAGAGCCCAGAGGCCACTGTTCACAGCCCAGAGGCCACTGTTCACAGCCCAGAGCCCAGCGGCCACTGTTCACAGCCCAGAGCCCAGCGGCCACTGTTCACAGCCCAGCGGCCACTGTTCACAGCCCAGAGGCCACTGTTCACAGCCCAGAGGCCACTGTTCACAGCCCAGAGCCCAGAGGCCACTGTTCACAGCCCAGAGCCCAGAGGCCACTGTTCACAGCTCAGAGCCCAGCGGCAACTGTTCACAGCTCAGAGCCCAGCGGCCACTGTTCACAGCCCAGAGCCCAGCGGCCACTGTTCACAGCCCAGAGCCCAGCGGCCACTGTTCACAGCCCAGAGCCCAGCGGCCACTGTTCACAGCCCAGCGGCCACTGTTCACAGCCCAGAACCCAGCGGCCACTGTTCACAGCCCAGCGGCCACTGTTCACAGCCCAGCGGCCACTGTTCACAGCCCAGAGCCCAGCGGCCACTGTTCACAGCCCAGAGCCCAGCGGCCACTGTTCACAGCCCAGAGCCCAGCGGCCACTGTTCACAGGCCAGAGCCCAGCGGCCACTGTTCACAGCCCAGCGGCCACTGTTCACAGCCCAGAGGCCACTGTTCACAGCCCAGAGGCCACTGTTCACAGCCCAGAGCCCAGAGGCCACTGTTCACAGCCCAGAGCCCAGAGGCCACTGTTCACAGCTCAGAGCCCAGCGGCAACTGTTCACAGCTCAGAGCCCAGCGGCAACTGTTCACAGCTCAGAGCCCAGCGGCAACTGTTCACAGCTCAGAGCCCAGCTGCAACTGTTCACAGCTCAGAGCCCAGCGGCAACAACTCAAGAGAGGTCTGCATCTACACTGAGGGCCATTATATACACACCGATGAGGCCTCACCAATAGGTGAGTTTCCACAGGGGCAACGGTCAACAGCTCAAAACTCTTCCAGTCAAGTAGCTCCTTCCTTCCTGTCTTTCTCTCTCTCTGCATTCTCCTCACTGAGGGCTCGTGAGTCTCCCCTAAATAAACAACCAGTCCACAGCAGCCTGGATCCAACTGAATTGTCCCGTTGGAAGTTATAGTGAGGCAGAGTCATTAGGTTTGAATCCAGGTCAACCCCACTATCACTCTGATTTTAGGTCAGTTACCAGTACCAGACAGAAGAGTCAAAAAGTCTAAGCAGAGGGTGAATTCACTAAAACTACCAGCAGAGGGCCTAGAAAGAAATAGCAACCACAATGCCATGCTTGTAAATAACCCAGGTTAACCTTGAGGTTCAGTTACCATTTAAATAGACAAACCCACTAGGACGAGTACAAAAACATGAACAACATGAACACAGCTGCTATGCAGTACAATAGACTCGCATACCACTGCAGTAGAGTCAGCACACCACTCTGTGAATAGCGGCACACCACTCTGTGAATAGCAGCACACCACTCTGTGAATTGCAGCACACCACTCTGTGAATAGCAGCACACCACTCTGTGAATAGCAGCACACCACTCTGTGAATAGCAGCACATCACTCTGTGAATAGCAGCACATCACTCTGTGAATAGCAGCACATCACTCTGTGAATAGCAGCACACCACTCTGTGAATAGCGGCACACCACTCTGTGAATAACGGCACACCACTCTGTGAATAACGGCACACCACTCTGTGAATAGCAGCACACCACTCTGTGAATAGCAGCACACCACTCTGTGAATAGCGGCACACCACTCTGTGAATAACGGCACACCACTCTGTGAATAGCAGCACACCACTCTGTGAATAGCAGCACACCACTCTGTGAATAGCAGCACACCACTCTGTGAATAGCAGCACACCACTCTGTGAATAGCAGCACACCACTCTGTGAATAGCAGCACACCACTCTGTGAATAGCAGCACACCACTCTGTGAATAGCGGCATACCACTCTGTGAATAGCAGCACACCACTCTGTGAATAGCAGCACACCACTCTGTGAATAGCAGCACACCATTATGTGAATAGCAGCACACCATTATGTGAATAGCAGCACATCACTCTGTGAATAGCAGCACACCACTCTGTGAATAGCAGCACACCCAACCCCTCTCTCTCTCTCTCTCTCTCACGCCACCCCTCTCTCTGTCTCTCTCTCACCCCTATTCTCACCCACTACACCCCCTCTCTGTCTCTCTCTCTCTCTCTCTCTCTCACCCCTACTCTCACCCACCCCACCCCCTCTCTCTGTCTCTCTGTCTCTCTCTCTCTCTCTCTCTCTCTCTCTCACCCCTACTCTCTCCCACCCCACCCCACCCCTCTCTCTCTCTCTCTCTCTCACCCCTACTCGCACCCACCCCACCCCCTCTCTCTGTCTCTCTCTCACCCACCTCTCTCTCTCTCTTCTACCCCTACTCTCACCTACCCACCCTCTCTCTCTCTTTTACTCCCTACTCTCACCCACCCATCCTCTCTCACACAGAAAGGGTGTTTTGATCAACTTTATTGCCACGGGCCAGCAACAGATTTGTGTAGCTAATATGGTGGACGTAAAGACTCCAGCCCACTGAGCCAGAGAGAAAACAGCCAAGCTGACACTATCTATTGAACTCTGCATGTGATGGGCAAGGCATCTGAGTTCTCCCTGTTGTCTGAGACACTGACTGCTCTTTCCATCCAACTCAAACATGTCATGAGGGTTCTGGGCAAGACTGAGCGCCACTACTGACTGACTATCTGTCGCACGTGAGTCAGCTAACCTCGGAACAGACGGAGGGAACTCTGGGGAGCTGTTTGAAATGCCACTTGTCATTGCTTACAACAGCTTTTATTAGTTAGTACCATTGGACAACATGCCAGGACAATTTTATAACAATATCAGTCCCCACAGGTGTTGAGGCTCTTGGTATTCATTCGTTTTCTAACACAGCATAGAATTAAGCACTCGTCTGGCTATCTGTTTGTGTGGTCTTGCCAACTTCTATGGCCAATGACAACAAGCATAGGAGTTGGCAAGACGTCACAAATAGACATGGAACTAGAATAGAATCAGTAGCAGTGTAAAAAGACGGCGAGTTGAATTTTTTGTTGTTGTTATGCATAAGCTGTAAACAATAATGGATTTGAACATGTTTCCAATACATGAGAGTGCCTCAATTACTGCTGGAAGTTTGGTTGTGCAAAGGCAGTTTTCAACATTTTTCTATCCAGCATTAATTTATTTTTAGTTCTACAGTATTTCATCCCCTTGATTTACAACTTTAACCACAAAAGCGCTCCTCTCCTGTGGCTCCATAGTGATAAAATGTTAGCTTCGGGCTCTACTCCCATCAGCATTGCAGAAGTTTAGCTTTACAGCGTGATTGAAATGTAAAAGCATCGCCTGTGTCCGAATACCCATCCTAAATAGTAGGCCATTTGAGTATGCTGACAAATTCAACTTTAATAGTATGTGACATTTAAAAAATAAATCTAGTACACTTTAAATGCCCAGATGTCATACTAATTTTAGCTTTGACAACAGCTGATCACTTAGACATGGGGATGCGCTACCGAAATCAATGAATAGCGGGGTCAACAACGCAACCACTCATGACGCATTCGCAGTGTGAGAAAATAGAATGTTTATAGTATGTGAATTTTTGAAAATCATGTAGGGTTTAAATGCCAGGATGTTGTACTAACTTTGGCTCTTCGTCTAGTAAAATCCGATGCACTCTTTTCCGCAATGCATTGGTAGAGGTGGGCTCCGAGTGATAGGCCCTAGTCCTCTTCAAGTAGCCAGACAACAAAACTAGACTGCTTAACTTGGAAGATGCCTTGGTAGAGGTGGGCTCCGAGTGATAGGCCCTAGTCCTCTTCAAGTAGCCAGACAACACAACTAGACTGCTTAACTTGGAAGATGCCTTGGTAGAGGTGGGCTCCGAGTGATAGGCCCTAGTCCTCTTCAAGTAGCCAGACAACACAACTAGACTGCTTAACTTGGAAGATGCCTTGGTAGAGGTGGGCTCCGAGTGATAGGCCCTAGTCCTCTTCAAGTAGCCAGACAACACAACTAGACTGCTTAACTTGGAAGATGCCTTGGTAGAGGTGGGCTCCGAGTGATAGGCCCTAGTCCTCTTCAAGTAGCCAGACAACACAACTAGACTGCTTAACTTGGAAGATGCCTTGGTAGAGGTGGGCTCCGAGTGATAGGCCCTAGTCCTCTTCAAGTAGCCAGACAACACAACTAGACTGCTTAACTTGGAAGATGCCTTGGTAGAGGTGGGCTCCGAGTGATAGGCCCTAGTCCTCTTCAAGTAGCCAGACAACACAACTAGACTGCTTAACTTGGAAGATGCCTTGGTAGAGGTGGGCTCCGAGTGATAGGCCCTAGTCCTCTTCAAGTAGCCAGACAACAAAACTAGACTGCTTAACTTGGAAGATGCCTTGGTAGAGGTGGGCTCCGAGTGATAGGCCCTAGTCCTCTTCAAGTAGCCAGACAACAAAACTAGACTGCTTAACTTGGAAGATGCCTTGGTAGAGGTGGGCTCCGAGTGATAGGCCCTAGTCCTCTTCAAGTAGCCAGACAACAAAACTAGACTGCTTAACTTGGAAGATGCCGAATAGCGAAGCTTGTTCTCCTTAAAATGATCACGTAATGATCACGTAATTGCATCGTAGACTACATCTTTGAAAACGGAACTCTTTTTTTTTTATAAACCCAAAGTGGATTTCTGTTTTCTTTCTCATTGAAAATAAGTGTTTGTTCTCTTGACCTTCGTCGGAGCTTTTAAACTAAATACTAAACCATCTTTTGATTTCTGAATGTGTCGGCACCGGGGACTCCGGGGATGTGGCTGTGACGTCATGATAATTAGGCCTTTTGATTTCTGAATGTGTCGGCACCGGGGACTCCGGGGATGTGGCTGTGACGTCATGATAATTAGGCCTTTTGATTTCTGAATGTGTCGGCACCGGGGACTCCGGGGATGTGGCTGTGACGTCATGATAATTAGGCCTTTTGATTTCTGAATGTGTCGGCACCGGGGACTCCGGGGATGTGGCTGTGACGTCATGATAATTAGGCCTTTTGATTTCTGAATGTGTCGGCACCGGGGACTCCGGGGATGTGGCTGTGACGTCATGATAATTAGGCCTTTTGATTTCTGAATGTGTCGGCACCGGGGACTCCGGGGATGTGGCTGTGACGTCATGATAATTAGGCCTTTTGATTTCTGAATGTGTCGGCACCGGGGACTCCGGGGATGTGGCTGTGACGTCATGATAATTAGGCCTTTTGATTTCTGAATGTGTCGGCACCGGGGACTCCGGGGATGTGGCTGTGACGTCATGATAATTAGGCCTTTTGATTTCTGAATGTGTCGGCACCGGGGACTCCGGGGATGTGGCTGTGACGTCATGATAATTAGGCCTTTTGATTTCTGAATGTGTCGGCACCGGGGACACCGGGGATGTGGCTGTGACGTCATGATAATTAGGCCTTTTGATTTCTGAATGTGTCGGCACCGGGGACTCGGGGATGTGGCTGTGACGTCATGATAATTAGGCCTTTTGATTTCTGAATGTGTCGGCACCGGGGACACCGGGGATGTGGCTGTGACGTCATGATAATTAGGCCTTTTGATTTCTGAATGTGTCGGCACCGGGGACTCCGGGGATGTGGCTGTGACGTCATGATAATTAGGCCTTTTGATTTCTGAATGTGTCGGCACCGGGGACTCCGGGGATGTGGCTGTGATGTCATGATAATTAGGCCTTTTGATTTCTGAATGTGTCGGCACCGGGGACTCCGGGGATGTGGCTGTGACGTCATGATAATTAGGCCTTTTGATTTCTGAATGTGTCGGCACCGGGGACTCCGGGGATGTGGCTGTGACGTCATGATAATTAGGCCTTTTGATTTCTGAATGTGTCGGCACCGGGGACTCCGGGGATGTGGCTGTGACGTCATGATAATTAGGCCTTTTGATTTCTGAATGTGTCGGCACCGGGGACTCCGGGGATGTGGCTGTGACGTCATGATAATTAGGCCTTTTGATTTCTGAATGTGTCGGCACCGGGGACTCCGGGGATGTGGCTGTGACGTCATGATAATTAGGCCTTTTGATTTCTGAATGTGTCGGCACCGGGGACTCCGGGGATGTGGCTGTGACGTCATGATAATTAGGCCTTTTGATTTCTGAATGTGTCGGCACCGGGGACACCGGGGACACCGGGGATGTGGCTGTGACGTCATGATAATTAGGCCTTTTGATTTCTGAATGTGTCGGCACCGGGGACTCCGGGGATGTGGCTGTGACGTCATGATAATTAGGCCTTTTGATTTCTGAATGTGTCGGCACCGGGGACACCGGGGATGTGGCTGTGACGTCATGATAATTAGGCCTTTTGATTTCTGAATGTGTCGGCACCGGGGACTCCGGGGATGTGGCTGTGACGTCATGATAATTAGGCCTTTTGATTTCTGAATGTGTCGGCACCGGGGACTCCGGGGATGTGGCTGTGATGTCATGATAATTAGGCCTTTTGATTTCTGAATGTGTCGGCACCGGGGACTCCGGGGATGTGGCTGTGACGTCATGATAATTAGGCCTTTTGATTTCTGAATGTGTCGGCACCGGGGACTCCGGGGATGTGGCTGTGACGTCATGATAATTAGGCCTTTTGATTTCTGAATGTGTCGGCACCGGGGACTCCGGGGATGTGGCTGTGACGTCATGATAATTAGGCCTTTTGATTTCTGAATGTGTCGGCACCGGGGACTCCGGGGATGTGGCTGTGACGTCATGATAATTAGGCCTTTTGATTTCTGAATGTGTCGGCACCGGGGACTCCGGGGATGTGGCTGTGACGTCATGATAATTAGGCCTTTTGATTTCTGAATGTGTCGGCACCGGGGACTCCGGGGATGTGGCTGTGACGTCATGATAATTAGGCCTTTTGATTTCTGAATGTGTCGGCACCGGGGACTCCGGGGATGTGGCTGTGACGTCATGATAATTAGGCCTTTTGATTTCTGAATGTGTCGGCACCGGGGACTCCGGGGATGTGGCTGTGACGTCATGATAATTAGGCCTTTTGATTTCTGAATGTGTCGGCACCGGGGACTCCGGGGATGTGGCTGTGACGTCATGATAATTAGGCCTTTTGATTTCTGAATGTGTCGGCACCGGGGACTCCGGGGATGTGGCTGTGACGTCATGATAATTAGGCCTTTTGATTTCTGAATGTGTCGGCACCGGGGACACCGGGGACACCGGGGATGTGGCTGTGACGTCATGATTTGAACATATGGCTTGTTTTAGGTTTGTGGGCTCAGCTACCTATTGCATTATTTCATTTATGGATCAAAGCCTTAGCAGTCATTCTGATCTCGTTCCCAATTATCAGGGCTTTAGTTTATGTTATGTTGCTGTTCAGTGGTTCTGAATTTGCAAATGCATCCGACCTTTCTGTGCTAAGCCTTTTGGTTTGAACATGTGAAAGGTTTTTGTGTGTGTACTAGGAGGATATTGGATTTAATTGATAGAGAATGGCAGTAATAAATTGGTTGAAATGTAATCAAATCATCTGTTTTTGTCTTCAGTCCTTTTTAAAAAGGATAGATGGTTTTAAATAGGATAGAGGGTTTTAAATAGGATAGATGGTTTTAAATAGGATAGGTGGTTTTAAATAGGATAGATGGTTTTAAATAGGATAGATGGTTTTAAATAGGATAGATGGTTTTAAATAGGATAGATGGTTTTAAATAGGATAGGTGGTTTTAAATAGGATAGATGGTTTTAAATAGGATAGATGGTTTTAAATAGGATAGATGGTTTTAAATAGGATAGATGGGCCCTATGGGCTACGGTATAGATTGGATGTGATAGTCTATAACCAGCCTGAATAGGCCTTTAACTCCATTAGGTTGAATGTGATAGTCTACCTATAACCAGCCTGAGAAAGCCTATAAGTCATTACATTCCTATTCTATTCAAAGTTTAGAGAAATTAATCTAATTGGAAATGAGTTATTATCAGGCTGATTAATGCGATGGGATGTCTGTTGAATTTGGAAAAATCCACCCTCACTCGACTCCACCTACTCAGCCAGTCAGGAGCCGCTACTCTGTTGCAGTGAGTACATAATATGCAGTTTAAATATACCAGTATGCTAGTATGAGTTATTCGGACAACGTTCTCGTTTTAGCGGAGACTGCATTCACGGTAAATTGTTAGGTTAGATTACTCGTTGGTTAATACCGCATTGTCGGAACTAGAAGCACAAGCATTTCGCTACACTCGCATTAACATCTGCTAACCGTGTGTATGTGACAAATAACATTTGATTTGATTTACATACTGTATCGACCAAACAAACAATCAACCAGTCGACTAATTGGGGTCAGATTACCTTTATATTTCTCTAGTGGAATCAGTAACGCTTCAGCTATACAGATTGAATGGAGCCCTTAGTCTTTCAGACACCTGTCTGGGGTTGGGTGGGTCTGGTTTTTGTCTGGTCACAGAGAGAGAACAGCATTTGAACAGCAGCACCATCACTGGTAAGTGGTAAATACGCTCACTACATTAGCCCATTACTACCATTATCTATCAGCAAAAAAACACATACACAATCACTGTGACAGTGTGACACAGCCTGATTCATGCAGCCTAGTGTCATGTCATGTCTCTGTCACCTGTTGAGATGACTCTCTCATTTGTATGGACTGCAGTAGTGGTGGTAATGAACTCACAGCAGAGTCAGTCAGAGACAGAGAGAGAGAGAGAGTCACCCCAGGGCAAGGAGGATTATATTACTGCTACTGGTTGCATCACAAAAAAAAACAACGACATTCCGTATATCCTTTTGACCAGCCTCCTATGGGAGTATGATGGCCTCAAGTAGCCCTCTCTTACTTGGCTACAGAACTCTCTCAAGACAGCATGGCCAGCCACCCACCTGCATTGATAAGCAAGTGCTTCACATAGAGGCAGAGAGATGCAGGGAGGAAGAAGGCTGCAGGGCTCAAAGCACTTTAGGTGATGATGTTAGACCTATTTGTTGAGTCGGTCTATTTGTTGAGTAGGTCTATTTGTTGAGTAGGTCTATTTGTTGAGTCGGTCTATTTGTTGAGTCGGTCTATTTGTTGAGTCGGTCTATTTGTTGAGTAGGTCTATTTGTTGAGTCGGTCTATTTGTTGAGTAGGTCTATTTGTTGAGTAGGTCTATTTGTTGAGTAGGTCTATTTGTTGAGTCGGTCTATTTGTTGAGTCGGTCTATTTGTTGAGTAGGTCTATTTGTTGAGTAGGTCTATTTGTTGAGTAGGTCTATTTGTTGAGTAGGTCTATTTGTTGAGTCGGTCTATTTGTTGAGTAGGTCTATTTGTTGAGTCGGGCTATTTGTTGAGTAGGTCTATTTGTTGAGTAGGTCTATTTGTTGAGTAGGTCTATTTGTTGAGTCGGTCTATTTGTTGAGTAGGTCTATTTGTTGAGTAGGTCTATTTGTTGAGTAGGTCTATTTGTTGAGTAGGTCTATTTGTTGAGTAGGTCTATTTGTTGAGTCGGTCTATTTGTTGAGTAGGTCTATTTGTTGAGTCGGTCTATTTGTTGAGTCGGTCTATTTGTTGAGTCGGGCTATTTGTTGAGTAGGTCTATTTGTTGAGTAGGTCTATTTGTTGAGTAGGTCTATTTGTTGAGTAGGTCTATTTGTTGAGTCGGTCTATTTGTTGAGTCGGTCTATTTGTTGAGTCGGTCTATTTGTTGAGTCGGTCTATTTGTTGAGTCGGTCTATTTGTTGAGTCGGTCTATTTGTTGAGTCGGTCTATTTGTTGAGTCGGTCTATTTGTTGAGTCGGTCTATTTGTTGAGTCGGGCTATTTGTTGAGTCGGTCTATTTGTTGAGTAGGGCTATTTGTCTCTCTTGCTATGCTCTGATGTAAGGAGCTTCTTGTCTGGATGGCTTGTCACAAACCAGCGATGCAATACCAGTGTTTCCCCTATCATTCATGTAGAAGCGGCACACTGGAACTGCTAAATCGCAGCCGCCACAAAAATAGTGTAAAAAAAAAATCCAAGTTACAACATCAGATTGTCCGAGAAACCTTGAACGTAACTAGCTATTTCATAATCCTGGAAGTGTAGACGTATGTATCAGGAACACCCAAGCCGCCACCGCTGCTAACAAACAAAACTCCTAGGGGAAACACTGTACTACGTACCATGTAGTGTTAAAGGGCTAGTCGCATGGGAGAATGGCGGCTGGTTAGGTGAACCAGTACTACTTACATGAAGCCTATCTGTTAAGAGATTACATATGAACATACATGCAGAATGTCTAGTTCCATGTCCAGCTCAAGTACAACCCTCCCTGTGTGTTGCACTCAGGAGATCACAATATGCATAAAGGGGAGGGGACTGAATTTGTAACAATTTTGTCTGAGGAAACAGTGCCCTGTTCCAAGCCCTTCCTGCCCATTTCTAACACAGTGGTTCCAACAACCAAGAGCTCCCAGCTGCAGAGCATTTGGGCCGAGTGATGGTTTCCAAAAGCCCCCTAATCATCACAGACCATCTGGAGAACAACTGGATTGGGATGCGCTGTAGTTGTTGTCAGTGTGTTTACTGGTAGAGGGAGATCAGAGGATTCAGAACCAGGCAGTGGCTAGGAGAGTGGCATACACCTGGAAACAAGCTGGCAGACCTATCGAGAAACATTCAAAATCATACACAGAAGTAAAAAAATATATCTATTTTTAAAAAATTTGGGGAAAAAAGACACATTTATTTTTAAAAAATGAGGATCTACAAAGACAGAAACATACCGAATACTGAAAGCATCCATGATAATCAGAAGAAAAACACACCAGCTACGGCTTCCAATACCCAACAACTCTCCTTATCAGTCTTTCCCTTGATTCAACCTGGCCAGCATAAGACTCTCACACACACACTCACTCACTCACTCACTCACTCACTCACACACGCTCACACGCTCACACAATCAAATAAAACTAAAAAAACACCAACCAGCTGCAGTTTCCAAAACTAACCAACTGTCCCTTGATGATCTGGCCAGTCCAAGATCACCATGAGAAGGACGGTTCTAGACTCTAGGCCGCTGGAACTCAATCCTGGTCCCGGGGACCCAAATGTGTGCAATTCTTTGTTTTTTTTTACTTAACACCTCATTTAAATCAGCTGTGTATGTCTAGGACGAAAACAAACATGCGCACCCCTTTGGGCCCCCAGGACCAGGATTGAGAACCACTGCTCTAGACTCAGACATAGCAGATTACCAGACAGATTATACTACGGGAGGTTCAGCACAACAGCTCTACTGAAACAGATCACCCAGCCCTGCTACGGTAAGAGGATTTGAAGCCCCCCAAGATTGATTCACTATCTAGGTCTATATACTGAACCACTATCTAGGTCTATATACTGAACCACTATCTAGGTCTATATACTGAACCACTATCTAGGTCTATATACTGAACCACTATCTAGGTCTATATACTGAACCACTATCTAGGTCTATATACTGAACCACTATCTAGGTCTATATACTGAACCACTATCTAGGCCTATATACTGAACCACTATCTAGGTCTATATACTGAACCACTATCTAGGTCTATATACTGAACCACTATCTAGGTCTATATACTGAACCACTATCTAGGTCTATATACTGAACCACTATCTAGGTCTATATACTGAACCACTATCTAGGTCTATATACTGAACCACTATCTAGGTCTATATACTGAACCACTATCTAGGTCTATATACTGAACCACTATCTAGGTCTATATACTGAACCACTATCTAGGTCTATATACTGAACCACTATCTAGGTCTATATACTGAACCACTATCTAGGCCTATATACTGAACCACTATCTAGGCCTATATACTGAACCACTATCTAGGTCTATATACTGAACCACTATCTAGGTCTATATACTGAACCACTATCTAGGTCTATATACTGAACCACTATCTAGGTCTATATACTGAACCACTATCTAGGTCTATATACTGAACCCTATCTAGG
>NC_048566.1:96880294-96942794 GCF_013265735.2 Oncorhynchus mykiss
ACATTTCAGTTGAATTCATTCAGTTGGACAGTTGACTAGGAATCCCCCTTTCCCTTTCCCTCAGACTGAAATGAGATCGGTGTCTGCCTGGCGACCCATTCATTCATTCCACAGGTCGTCTGTCTACCAGCCAGACTGTCATCCCATTGTAGTCAGAGTTCCTCTGACTGGGGAATTCTCTTCAACTTATAGCTACTACTGTCACTCATCAAAATGAAAACACAAATCCCCCTCCGCTCAGAGACTGCGACATTTTGCTCCTCGCCTCCGCTCTCCTCCTGCATGTCTTTAAAGCCTTGTTATGAGTAATACAGCAGCCATAGAGAATAACTGCATCGTGTTAGTGATGACGACTGGGGTGTTCAGATTTGCCTCTCTAATACACACTATGCATACCTCCAATCAGGAACTATTTTCTGAAATGACAGTAGGCCTAAAACACTTAAACAACTCAATGACTTGTTCGGGCGGTACTCGGCGGTCGACGTCACCGGTCTTCCAGCCATCATTGATCCATTTTTCATTTTCCATTGGTTTTGTCTTAGTCTTCCTACACACCTGTTTTCAATCCCATTCATTACCTGTTGTGTATTTAACCCTCTGTTTCCCCTCATGTCTTTGTCAGAGATTGTTTGTTACTCAGTGTTGTTTTGTATTGGTGCGCGACGGGTCCTCGTACCCACTTTGTTTTATTGTTACATTTAGTGTTTTGTTTATCATTATTAAATAACTCCATTACATTCAGTTTGATTCTCCTGCGCCTGACTTCCCTGCCACCTATACACACACACACACGACTCTGACAATGACAAAGGTCGAAATGATTAGTAGTGATGGGGCAACAACAACAACAACAAAAATAATAGTTACATATCGGCATATTATTTTTGATGATATATCGTAATGTTTTGAAAATATCTCAATAATATGTTTGTGCTAGTTTGCTGCACCAAAACTCTTGTTTTCACCACTTTTATTTCCATGACAACTAGTTGTTTTCTCTTGTCCCTCTGCAGCAGACACATGATGAGTAATGTGTTTGGAACATCGAATCGCAATTTTTATTTTTTTTATTTTACCTTTATTTAACTCGGCAAGTCAGTTAAGAACACATTCTTATTTTCAATGACGGCCTAGGAACAGTGGGTTAACTGCAGAACGACAGATTTGTACCTTGTCAGCTCGAGGATTTGAACTTGCAACCTCTCAGTTACTAGTCCAACGCTCTAACCACTAGTCTACCCTGCCGCCCCTCCACTCTAACCACTAGCCTACCCTGCCACCCCTCCACTCTAACCACTAGCCTACCCTGCCGCCCCTCCATTCTAACCACTAGCCTACCCTGCCGCCCCTCCACTCTAACCACTAGGCTACCCTGCCGCCCCTCCACTCCACTCTAACCACTAGGCTACCCTGCCGCCCCTCCACTCTAACCACTAGCCTACCCTGCCGCCCCTCCACTCTAACCACTAGGCTACCCTGCCGCCCCTCCACTCTAACCACTAGGCTACCCTGCCGCCCCAATAAAAATCACAGTATCGAATCGCAATACATATAGAATAATAGTCTCTTGATAATAATAAGTATCGTGATATCATATCGTGAGGACCCTTTACTGCTGCAGCAGTGAGCAGGACAATAGGTTTTAATCACATACGTGCCAGTGAGCAGTAGTCTCATCCTAATAGATTATCAATACAGCGACCAGCACTACAAAGTCATCAAAACTTAATTATCCACAAGCTGCAGTCGGAGAAAGAAATATTGATCCATCTAACAGAGGCAAAATTACAAATATCAAGAGCCCTACTTGAAGGGACACGTTACAATTGGCTACATAGTCCCCATGTAGTGCATTACTTTAGACCAGGTCCCGCGGTGTAAGAAATAGGGTGCTGTTTGGAACGCACACATCATCTTCAAGTGTACAGTCAGCCACTGGGATTTCAAAGCACAGCTGGAGCTTGAGACACCAAACATTGACTATAGATCCACTGGGGGAGACTTTAGTCAATACTGGCCAGATTTCAGTTGACGTGCTCTGTTCTGTGGGATGAATGAATAATGCAGCAGTGAAAACAAGGCTACTTTAATGAATGGTGGTTTGAATGGTTGTGGGCTGGCGGTGGTGTAGACGAGTCAAATATTTATCATGCTTCATATTTACTTTACAGACAAGCTATGTACTACACTTATACCCTCAAAAGAAAGTAGGTCTCTAATGTCATTTCAAAGCGCCAGAGACAGTCGACACAAGAGAGAGGAAGGGAGAGAGAGAGAGGAAGGGAGAGAGAGAGAGAGAGAGAGAGAGGAGGAAAGAGAGAGGGGAGGAAAGAGAGAGAGGGGGGGAAAGAGAGAGAGAGAGGGAGGGAGCGAGCGAGAAAGAGCGAGAGAGAGAGAGGAAGTGAAAGAGCGAGAGAGAGAGAGAGAGTGAGAGAGAGAGAGAAAGAGGGAAAGAGAGAGAGAGTCAGTTAGCATGTGGAAGATTCAGGGCCTAAACTCATCAACCTTTGGACTGAAGAGTTTAGCACTGGAGTTCAACACACATCTTAAAGATGTTGACGTCATCATTCTGCAGGAGACATGGTGTAAGGCTGACATTGTCACTCACAGCCCCACAGGCTACAGAGAGGTCACTGTGCCACAGGCTACAGAGAGGTCACTGTCCCACAGGCTACAGAGATATCACTGTCCCACAGGCTACAGAGAGGTCACTGTGCCGTCACTGTCCCACAGGCTACAGAGAGGTCACTGTGCCACAGGCTACAGAGAGGTCACTGTGCCGTCACAAAAACACAGCTCTGTCAATAGAGGCAGAGACTCTGGAGGACTGATCATTTGGTACAATTCCCAACTACAACATCTAATTGAGCCCCTCAAAATTGGCAAATATCACATTTGGTTAAAACTGAAAAAAATAACTTGTACTGACAGAAAAAGATGTGTTCCTTTGCGCAATATATATCCCCCCCTCAGAATCCCCATATTACTCAGAGGAGATCTTCCATACCCTTGAGGAAGAGACGTGCCATTTCAGGGCCCAGGGAAATGTGCTCATCTGTGGGGACACAAATGCGCGCAGAGGAACACTACCTGATCTAACAAGCACACGACGGGACAGCTTTATTACAGGCCATACGGTTTCTAACTGTCTTCATCTCCCCCATAGAAACAACAGTGACAGCCCCGTCAACAAAAACAGAAGGGATCTTTTGCAGCTCTGTAGAAGCCTGGGTCTGTACTTTGTCAATGGTAGGTTACAGGGGTACTCTTTGGGGAGATTCACCTACTGCTGACCTCTTGGCCACAGTACAGTAGACTATATGATCACAGACATTGACCCTTTCTCTCTAAGCTCATTCACTGTCAAGCCACTAACACCTCTGTCTGATCACAGCCAAATTACGTTGACCCTCAAAAGAACAGACATGGAAACAACCACACATTCACAGCCCAGTGAGCTGTACAACATCAGAAATTCATACAGATGGGCCCAAAACAGCACAGAAGAATACCAGAAAGCAACCTGGAACCAAAATATCCAGACACTCTTTCTGGATACCACATTCACTCACAGTAAAGAAGGCATCAATCTGGCAGTACAAAACATCAACTATATATATTCAGGCAAACGGCAAAAGAAGCACAATTGAAAATGATAAAAAACAAAACAAAAAAGACCACAGATGACAACCGGTTTGATGCAGATTGTAAAATTATAAGGAAAAAACTTAGAACACTATCCAACCAAAAGCACAGAGACCCAAATAATGGTGAATTACACCTTAAAACTCTATAAACGTACACTCAGAACCAAAAAAAAGCACAGTACAACAGCAAGCAGCTGACACTAATTGAGGAATCCATAAACACACACAACTTCTGGCAAAATTGGGGGAAAAAAATAAAAAAAATCTAAACAATAGGAATTAGCGATACAAAATGGTGACATATGGACAACCCATTTTAAACACTCTGCAACACCGTTCAAATTGACACAAATGCAGAACAACGACAAATTCATGAGAAGTTGAATGGATTAGAAAAAGCTATAAAGGACAATCAAAATCCACTGGACTCCCCAATTACTGACCAGGAGCTCTATAAGAAACTAAACTATTACTGACCAGGAGCTCTATAAGACACTAAACTATTACTGACCAGGAGCTCTATAAGACACTAAACTATTACTGACCAGGAGCTCTATAAGACACTAAACTATTACTGACCAGGAGCTCTATAAGAAACTAAACTATTACTGACCAGGAGCTCTATAAGAAACTAAACAATTACTGACCAGGAGCTCTATAAGAAACTAAACAATTACTGACCAGGAGCTCTATAAGAAACTAAACTATTACTGACCAGGAGCTCTATAAGAAACTAAACTATTACTGACCAGGAGCTCTATAAGAAACTAAACAATTACTGACCAGGAGCTCTATAAGAAACTAAACAATTACTGACCAGGAGCTCTATAAGAAACTAAACTATTACTGACCAGGAGCTCTATAAGAAACTAAACTATTACTGACCAGGAGCTCTAGAAGAAACTAAACTATTACTGACCAGGAGCTCTAGAAGAAACTAAACTATTACTGACCAGGAGCTCTAGAAGAAACTAAACTATTACTGACCAGGAGCTCTAGAAGAAACTAAACTATTACTGACCTGGAGCTCTAGAAGAAACTAAACTATTACTGACCAGGAGCTCTAGAAGAAACTAAACTATTACTGACCAGGAGCTCTATAAGAAACTTCAGGCTCTCAAATATTAAAAGGCATGCGGACCTGATGGCATCCTAAATGAGATGCTCAAACTCACTAGTGCAAAATTTAAATTGGCCATATTAAAACTGTTTAATTTGATCCTGAGTGTAGGTTATTTCCCTGACATCTGGAATCAAGGACTCATAACCTCAATCTTTAAGAACGGAGACATATTTGACCCGAACAATTACAGAGGCATTTGTAGGAACAGTAACCTAGGGAAGGTTTTCTGTAGTATTATCAATGTAAGAGTGCTAAACTTCCTTAATAAGCACAATGTCTTGATTTATACCAAAACATTGCATGACTGATCATATTTACACCCTACACACCCAGATAGATAAACATGTCCACCAAAATATATAAGCTTGCTTTATCAACTTCCAAAAAGCATTTGATTCTATTTGGCATACAGGACTGTTCTACAAAGTTATTGAAAGTGGTGTAGGGGGTCAAACATATGACATAATTATATCAATGTATACTGACAATACGTGCAGCTTTAAAATTGGTAAGAAAATAACAGAATTCTTTAACAAGAGGCGGGGCCTTCGCCAGGGTTGCAATCTGAGCCCTGCACTCTTCAATATTTACATTAACGAATTGGCCACTATTCTAGAAAAATCCTCAGCCCCTGGTGTTAGTCTCCAGAATTCAGAAGTTAAATGCCTACTCTTCGCAGATGACCTATGCCTGCTGTCACCCACAGCACATGGTCTACAGCAGAGCCTGGACCTGCTAGAGCAGTACTGCCAGACCTGGACCCTGGCAGTAAACCCCAAAAAATAATGATTTTCCAGAGAAGATCCAGATCTCAGGGAATTGGTACAAAATATATAGAGTACTGTACACACTACAATTACTTAGGTTTAAAAATAAGATCAACTGGACACCTTAATGAAGCAATGAATGAGCTGCGAGAGAAAGCACCCAGGGCATTCTACGCCATTAAAAAGCCAATTCAAATTGAAATACCTATTACAATTTGGCTAAAACTAATTTAACATGTCATTGAACCAATTGCACTTCATGGCAGCGAGGTGTGGGGTCCACTTGCAAAACAAGATTTCATCAAATGGGACAAACACCCCATTGAAACCCTGCATGCAGAGTTCTGTAAGATTCTCCTACATGTCCAGAGGAAAACTACAAACAACGCATGCAGGGCAGAATTAGGCCAATATCCACTAATAATAAAAACTCAAAACGGAGCCATTCAGTTTAGGAAACATCTAAAATAGAGTGACCCCTCTCATATCATTACCAAGCCCTGCAATGCCAAGAGCTGAGCAAAGAATGGAGTCCCCTCATCCAGCTGGTCTTGAGTTGACAAACCTGTTCTACTAACACACTGAAGCCTCAGTCCCCTCCTCCAGCTGGTCCTGAGTTCACAAACCTGTTCTACTAACACACTGAAGCCTCAGTCCCCTCCTCCAGCTGGTCCTGAGTTCACAAACCTGTTATACTAACACACTGAAGCCTCAGTCCCCTCATCCAGCTGGTCCTGAGTTCACAAACCTGTTCTACTAACACACTGAAGCCTCAGTCCACTCATCCAGCTGGTCCTGGGGCTGAGTTCACAAACCTGTTCTACTAACACACTGAAGCCTCAGTCCCCTCATCCAGCTGGTCCTGAGTTCACAAACCTGTTCTACTAACACACTGAAGCCTCAGTCCCCTCATCCAGCTGGTCCTGAGTTCACACACCTGTTCTACTAACACACTGAAGCCTCAGTCCCCTCAACCCCTTACACTGCAAAATGCAGTGCTATCTGGCCCTAAATCGACAGTACACCGTGGCTAAGTATTTGACCATGGTTACTGATCAAAACCTTAGAAAAACCTTGACAAAGTACAAGTTTGTGAGCACAGCCTTGCCATTGAGAAGGGTAGACACAGGAAAACCTGGCTCCCTGTAGAGGAAAGGCTGTGCAACCACTGCACAACAGCAGAACCTGAGAGGGAGCTGCATTTCCTGACAAAATGTCAAAAATATAAAACAATTAGAGAGTGTCATTTTCCCAAATTTGAAACCCTTATTCAAGGTTAAAACTAATTGCTAAAACTAATTGAACATGTCATTGAACCAATTGCACTTTATGGCAGCGAGGTGTGGGGTCCACTTGCAAAACAAGATTTCATCAAATGGGACAAACACCCCATTGAAACCCTGCATGCAGAGTTCTGTATGATTTTGATTCTCATTTTTATTCTCATTTTTATGTATTTTTCTATTGTAAATATCCTAAATACGCTTTGGCAATATGTACATTGTTACGTCATGCCAATAAAGTGAATTGAATTGAGAGAGAGAGGAAGAGAGAGAGAGACAGAGAGGCAGAGAGACAGAGAGAGAGAGAGAGAGAGAGAGAGAGAGAGAGAGAGAGAGAGAGAGAGAGAGAGAGAGAGAGAGAGAGAGAGAGAGAGAGAGAGAGAGACAGAGAGACAGAGAGACAGAGAGAGAGAGAGAGAGAGAGAGAGAGAGAGAAAGAGAGAGAGAGAAAGAGAGAGAGAGAGAGAGACAGAGAGAGAGAGTTTGACAGTTTAATTAGGGTCATAATTCATCCCCATAACATAATTAAAACCTTTTACATGCACAATACACACACACACATTTACATATTAGTAATTTTACAGACACTCTGATCCAGAGAGACTTACAGGAGCAATTATGGTTAAGTGAATTGCTCAAAGTAACACAGATTTTTCACCTAGTCGGCTTCGGGATTGAAACCAGCGACCTTTCGGGTTACCGGCACAAAGCTCTTGACTGCTAGGTTACCTGCCACACACACACACACTGAAAGAAAGAGACCCTATTCAGAATACTGCTGGGAAGGGCATTCTGCCTGACAGGCCAGAGAGAAAAGCAGCGTAGAGATAACAGTCACGGACTGTCTGCATCCGAAGTGACACTCTATTCACGACATAGTGTACTACATTTAACCAGAGCCCTATGGTGTCTAGTGCACTATATAGTGAACAAGGTGCCAGTTGAGACACACCCACAGTCTTAACCCTATCAGTCCCGAACCCCCCCCCCCCCCCCCCCCCCCAAAAAAAAATATTTTCATTTATCTGACTTTCATTTATCTTCATGTCCAGCCTTTATATTGAGCCTCACAATGAGGTGTTTTACCATTTTCTTTAAAGGACAACCAGGGCTACAAGTAGAACACAAAACTAGTGGACATAAACTGTTGCATTCATGAGTTTTACTGACAAATGGCAATGAAAAATACGGTCTGCCAAAACACTAACTTGATAAAAAGGTACATGAATGCTGTAATAAGTACAGGAGTGGTTTGCTCAGTGGGAAATGAATACACAACTAGTCAGTGACAACTGTTTGGAGTTTGTGACAGCAACTATGTGAACTTATTACAGTATTATAGACACTATGTCCTGGTATTTACTATGATCGTCTATGTAGAAGAACCCCTTACAGTATTATAGACACTATGTCCTGGTATTTACTATGATCGTCTATGTAGAAGAACCCCTTACAGTATTATAGACACTATGTCCTGGGATTTACTATGATCTTCTATGTAGAAGAACCCCTTACACTATTATAGACACTATGTCCTGGTATTTCCTATGATATTCTATGTAGAAGAAGCCCTTACAGTATTATAGACACTATGTCCTGGTATTTCCTATGATCTTCTATGTAGAAGAAGCACTTACAGTATTATAGACACTATGTCCTGGTATTTCCTATGATCTTCTATGTAGAAGAACCCCTTAAAGTGTTATAGGCACTATGACCTGGGATTTACTATGGTCTTCTATGTAGAAGAACCCCTTACAGTATTATAGACACTATGACCTGGGATTTACTATGGTCTTCTAGGCAGAAGAACCCCTTACAGTATTATAGACACTATGACCTGGGATTTACTATGGTCTTCTAGGCAGAAGAACCCCTTACCTTCTACCGACTCTTGTGTAGCTTGTGAGGTCATAGAGCAACACATGTTACATGTACGTGTGAGAGTCTCAGCTTTCAATCGTTTGTCCAAATCGCACCGGCGTCGCGTGAGACTCATTGGGTTCATTTACCAGCACGCGATGCTGCCTGTGGAGAGACGAGCCCTCTCTATTTTTCTGTAGTTGTATTTGTTCAAACTCATTGGTTAACAATTAGGTCATGTTTCACTGACCTCTTGATTGGCTGAAGGAAACAGCACATGGATAAGCACAGTCCCTCCCATAAACTGAGAATGTCCGTAGATATGGTTAGTTCAGTGCACCTGTCCTCTTGATTGGCTGAAGGAAACAGCACATAGATAAGCACAGTCCCTCCCATAAACTGAGAATGTCCGTAGATATGGTTAGTTCAGTGCACCTGTCCTCTTGACATCAATTGATTAGAAAGACCATTCTTTCTACAAACTCGTCACCAACAATACAGTAGTAAAGTAGTAATAAAATATGTACTTGAACGACGTTTCTACATGTAGCCTACCAAATCAACATATTTCTAGTTCACTCATTTACAGATCCTCATTCATTCATTCATTCATGACCTCATTCAACTGACAGCAGTTGACTAGGCCTCCCTCTTGCTCTCTCTCTCTCTCTCTCTCTCTCTCTCTCTCTCTCTCTCTCTCGCTCTAAACTAAAAAGGGTTTCGGGCCGTGTTGGCACTCTGCCACCCGCAAATTACCCAGAAACTAGTCGTTGGCACTATTTCACACACACACACACACACATAAACTCCACCCGCTACAGACAGACAAAAGTGATTTGATTAACATCTACAGTGACCTTCACTCATTCAGAGCCCCACAAAAGTATAAACTAATCAAATCTACCTCCCTCCTCCCGGGCAGTGCCCTCCCCTTTATCAAAACACACTCACACAAAAGAGACTCACAATCTCAATCTCACCCACCGTCCGTCCAACCGGCTGTGCACACACACACACACACACACACACAAACAAAGAAGAGAACGCAAAGTCAGCACAAACTGTGACCTGACAGTTACAGCCGAGCCATACAGCACCTCCTCTCACTTCAGCAAGTGTACCAGTAGTAACAGAGATCTCTAAACTTAGTGAATTTTTTTTTATTTCACCTTTATTTAACCAGGTAGGCAAGTTGAGAACAAGTTCTCATTTACAAAAATCTGAATCTAACAGCGAGGAGGAAGAACTGCCTTGCTTGAGGGGTGGGGGGCAGGGCTTGGTGTGTGGGGGAAGCAGATGCAAGAGGAGAGTGGGAAAGACGACAATCGGAGTGAACTATAAAAACGGCACTTCAAAATATTGCATGTGATATGGATCTCTTGCGATATGGATATTGCACGTGTCATTTTTGTGAATTAGATCAGCCCTAGGTGATTTAGATGTGAATTAGATCAGCCCTAGGTGATTTAGATGTGAATTAGATCAGCCCTAGGTGATTTAGATGTGAATTAGATCAGCCCTAGGTGATTTAGATGTGAATTAGATCAGCCCTAGGTGATTTAGATGTGAATTAGATCAGCTCTAGGTGATTACGGTGTGAATTCGATCCGCCCCTAACTGATTTAGATGCGAAATAGATCAGCCAAAAGGTGATTTAGATGTGAATTAGATCAGCCCTACGTGATTTAGAAGTGAATTAGATCAGCACTATGTGAATTAGATCAGCCCTAGGTGAATTAGATCGGCCCTAGGTGATTTAGATCAGCTCTTGGTGAATTAGATCAGCCCTAGGTGATTTAGATCAGCCCTGGGTGATTTAGATCAGCCCTAGGTGAATTAGATCAGCCCTAGGTGAATTAGATCAGCCCTAGGTGAATTAGATCAGCCCTGGGTGATTTAGATCATTCCTATGTGATTTAGATCAGCCCTGGGTGAATTAGATCAGCCCTATGTGATTTAGATCAGCCCTAGGTGAATTAGATCAGCCCTAGGTGATTTAGATCAGCCCTAGGTGAATTAGATCAGCCCTGGGTGAATTAGATCAGCCCTAGGTGATTTAGATCAGCCCTAGGTGATTTAGATCAGCCCTAGGTGAATTAGATCAGCCCTAGGTGAATTAGATCAGCCCTGGGTGAATTAGATCAGCCCTGGGTGAATTAGATCAGCCCTGGGTGAATTAGATCAGCCCTAGGTGAATTAGATCAGCCCTGGGTGAATTAGATCAGCCCTAGGTGAATTAGATCAGCCCTGGGTGAATTAGATCAGCCCTGGGTGAATTAGATCAGCCCTAGGTGAATTAGATCAGCCCTGGGTGAATTAGATCAGCCCTAGGTGAATTAGATCAGCACTGGGTGAATTAGATCAGCCCTGGGTGAATTAGATCAGCCCTGGGTGAATTAGATCAGCCCTGGGTGAATTAGATCAGCCCTGGGTGAATTAGATCAGCCCTGGGTGAATTAGATCAGCCCTGGGTGAATTAGATCAGCCCTGGGTGAATTAGATCAGCCCTAGGTGAATTAGATCAGCCCTAGGTGAATTAGATCAGCCCTAGGTGAATTAGATCAGCCCTAGGTGAAATAGATCAGCCCTAGGTGAATTAGATCAGCCCTAGGTGAATTAGATCAGCCCTAGGTGATTTAGATCAGCCCTAGGTGATTTAGATCAGCCCTAGGTGAATTAGATCAGCCCTAGGTGAATTAGATCAGCCCTGGGTGAATTAGATCAGCCCTGGGTGAATTAGATCAGCCCTAGGTGAATTAGATCAGCCCTGTGTGAATTAGATCAGCCCTAGGTGATTTAGATCAGCCCTAGGTGAATTAGATCAGCCCTAGGTGAATTAGATCAGCCCTAGGTGAATTAGATCAGCCCTGGGTGAATTAGATCAGCCCTAGGTTAGATGCGTTCAGTTTGGGTTACTTTCCTCTTGCTCGTTTTCTCTTCCCTCACCATACTTTTCTCTCAGTCAATGTGTAATAGCCCGAAGACTTGCTGTCTGGCGTACTTCCATTATTTACATTTGGTCTTGTTTATAAACACGTTATATAAAGGACAAGTATTCATTCAAATCTAATTTATTTGTCAAATGCTTTGTTAACTAAAGGTGTAGACTTTGGGGGAGCTTTGCTGGTGACACTGTCTGTGATTTGTTTAGAATTGAAGGCACACTTAACCAGCATGGCTACCACAGCATTCTGCAGCGATATGCCACACCTCCAGGCTGTGTATGGGCTATTTCACCAAGAAGGAGAGTGATGGAGTGCTGCATCAGATGACCTGGCCTCCACAATCACCCGACCTCAACCCAATTGAGATGGTTTGGGATGAGTTGGACCTCAGAGTGAAGGAAAAGCAGCCAACAAGTGCTCAGCATATGTGGCAACTCCTTCAAGACTGTTGGAAAAGTATTCCAGGTGAAGCTGGTTGAAAGAATGCCAAGAGTGTGCAAAGCTGTCATCAAGGCAAAGGGTGGTGTAACGATATTCCTCTTCCTCTTCTGAGGAGGAGTAGGAGAGATCGGACCAATGCGCAGCGTGGTACGTATCCATAATGTCTTTTAATGAGAATGAATACAAAATACAAAAAGAACAAGAGAATCATAATGAAAACCGAAACAGTCCCGAATGGTGCAAACACTGAAACTGAAAATATTCACCCACAAAACACAGGTGGGAAAAGACTACCTAAGTATGATTCTCAATCAGAGACAACGAACGACACCTGCCTCTGATTGAGAACCATACCAGGCCAAACACAAACACAACCTAGAAAAATCGGGAGCTTGCAAGGACAGCAGCTATCCACTGGAGAGCCACCATTCGCCCTGTATTTTCTGTGTACGTAAACAATATATATCTACGAAAGAAGACCACAATCTCACCACATAAGTAGCCATGTTAGGTAGGAGTGTTGCCACAAACAGCCTTCAATTAATGAAACACACATCCATCTGTTTTACACTAGTTGGTTAGCCTAGTAGTCCTATGCTGGAAATATCAAATAACTGCCTCTGTTCTAACGCTGCCTCCTCTCCTGGCAGCCTTCCATTTGCATTGTGTGTAATTCATGAGGAAATACAAGATAGGAGAGAACAGCTGAAGAAGTATTGGATGTGAGAAAACAAGATTCCATTCCTCTTTTTTTTTCCCCCCTGGTTCTCCTTTTTCAATCTCTTATCTAGAAGCATCCGTGTATTCTGGAAGGTTGGTTAGAGTAGTAGTAGTGTTAGGGTACTGCCATCCATAGCTCACACAAGTAGGGAGTGACCCAAATAAGCTCAGTCGTCTATCTCCAAGACATCCATCTCCCTTAGAAAGACAGTGAGACAATAGTGAATACTGTCTCCTTTGTAACAAACTCGGTACAATGAATCGGTGCAGTCTACAATGATGATCTCTGATTCTGTATGAGACTGCCATGGAGCAGGAGGAAAGGGAAGCAAAAACACACACACACACAGCACACACACACACACACAGCACACACACACAGCACACACAGCACACACACACAGCACAACGAAAGGAGCACTGGACAAAGAGGGAAAAAAACATTACATGTGAAAGATGATGACTGTCCTTATGACCAGGCATATTTCTGACCATCACAACACCACAGAGCAGGACCTCCTGAGGGGCGCAGTGATCTAAGGCATAGCGGTGCAGTGATCTAAGGCATAGCATCGCAGTGCTTGAAGCATCACTACAGACCTGGGTTCGAACCCAGGCTGTGTCACAGCTGGCCGTGACCGGGAGACCCATGAGGTGGTGCACAATAGGCCCAGCGTAGTCCGGGTTTGGCTGGCCGGGATTTCCTTGTCCCATCGCACTCTAGCGACTCCTTGTGACGGGCTGGGCATCTGCAAGCTGACTTTGGTCGCCAGCTGGAAGGTGTTTCCTCCGACACATTGGTGCCGCTGGCTTCCGGGTTAAGCGATCAGTGCAGCTTGGCAGGGTCGTGGCTCTCGACCTTCGCCTCTCCCGAGTCAGAAGGGGAGTTGCAGCAATGGCTCAAGACTGTAACTACCAATTGGAAATCACAAAATTGGGGAGAAAAAGGGGTAAAAATATTTAAATAAAAAAATAAAGAATGCCACAGGGGGAGTAGGAACGCCATTACATTATGTAAAATATGATGCTTTGACCGCTCTGATTCCATATAAGGAAGCCATGAAGCAAGAGGAAGGGAACGAGTTAGACACAGACTGTCAAGAAACAAAAGGATGGAGACAGGTCAGGGAGGGGAGAAAAAATTAATGCCGAAAGACATCACTTTGACCTCTCTCAAGGTTAACCTGGTCCTCACACCATCAACGTAGTCCAAACACACAGGGCAACATGTCAAAGAAGAGAAAATCCTGTGTGTATGTCTTATTGGACAAGAGAGCCATCTGCTGCAATCCCCTACTTACTCACAGTGACATATGCATACACACACACACACACACACACACACACACATGCACACACACGCACACACACGCACTAAGATTCTGAGGAAAGGAGAGGATGTATGTCATTGCCTACTCAATACATGACTCATGTGTTGTGACATAGCCTAGATTGCAGCAATTTTGTGCACAAGGTTAGGTTATGACATCACTTATGACACCCTCAGTCATAACCAGAGTCGTCATAAACACTTCATAGTTCATCTTAGAAGGGGAAACATGGCACGCGTTAAGCTTAGCATTGCTTTCCAACAGGGCACCATATGAATGACAAATTGATTTGAAAGGAGACAAAATGTCATTTCCACAGCCCACCAGTCTATTTGTACAAAGACACACTGACTGACACACACACACACACAGCTCTCTTAAAGACGATGTAATAATTAACTTTGCCGATAAACCATGCAAATAAAAGAGTAAAGGTTCCCAGCTATGACAGAAGGGCCATTGATTCTCTACATGCTGTTCTTACAAGGCAAGGCCTGGCCAGGTTAGGTTAGGTTGGGATTTACCAGAACTATAGGTATTGGCTCTGGGTGACAATTGGAGCAACAACTGAAAAGCAATGTGTTCAAAAAAAGCATAAACAGAGGTTTGCTGATATAATGCGAGCGTAACGAAACACATTTCATCCCAGCTTGGATAAGAAGGGAAACGGTACTTAACTGAGGGAGAGGTCAGCTGACGTTGGATACTGACTGAGGGAGAGACAAAGCCCTAACAAGTGGGCTAAAGCCTGTTCAGAGAAAGGTCACTGAGACCCAACATCTCACCACCTTGTTAGACAGTGACAGTGTGACTTGCTCTGAAGTGTGGGCAACCTTTACTTCATAAACGTAGAATAAAACAGACACTTGGGTGGTTATGGGGATATACTGCGTGTCCGTTGTTAATTCCAAGTGCAGCGTCAACTGAAGACCTGCTGTATGTGAAAGAGAGGGAGGCTGTGATGTGAAATTCTGACTCACTTTATGAAGCACCGAGCCCCCTCGAACGAAAATCCCTCCTCCCATCCAGTCGGTAAATCTATAGGGAGAAACACACATAACCGCACCAGATAAACAAAGAGGCACAACAGACGGGACACACACACACATCATCGGAGTCACGGAGTGTAAGCCAATGAACTAACAAGATGCCAGCTGTCAAAATGCATGCCATGCTTTGTAGGGGTGCAGCTAACCCTTGAGCATGACTCTCAGTTCCATTAGATTACACAGGAGAGTCATTGGAGGAAGGCGTCTTCTGTACAAGGGTGTTTTCTTAAGATCCCCGATTCATATCAGCGAGAAATTATTTTCAAAAAACAAAATGTTAAATTAATACACTTTTTTATATAGTGTTAGTTCTCCCACAGGGTCATATCGTCATGTTACAACGCGTGTTTATAGAAGACAGACGGAAGACATTGCTAATTAGCTATTTAGCATGCAACCGAACACACCGAACAACACCAGAAACGTGTTGTCACTGAAAAATACTGTTGGCTGCAACTGAGGTATTAAAGTCTGTTAAAAAACTGTGTATCACAAACTTAGCATCTGATAAATTATTTTTGAATGTGATATGAAAGTAAAGTTTTTTTTTTTTTTTTGTATCTTTCTAGAATCGAAATACCACGATTCCTACCTGAAACGTTTACCTTTTACCTTTTTTATATACCATATATATATATATATATATATATATATATAGAAAATTTGGAAAATGAGGAACTGTTGTCAATTCGGGAAAAAAAATCGACGTCTCTAAACTGGTCGCTAGTGTATAGATCAGTAGCTAATGTCAAAGATACTGGGAATTCATCTAACGTTAGTTGAATAATGTGCAGCAGCTGCTGGCTAACTGTAACATCACACAGCTAGCTACTGTAGCTCATTCTAACATATAGGTGTAGCCAAATCTCGAGGGAGAGGGGGAATATAAATATATATATATATATAATTTGTCTGTTATTTTTGCCGAGGAAGTGTCGACAAAAAAAACAGTTGAGGCATAACTAAGCAAATGTATATTTGACAAGTTTACCTTCCGTTTACCTGAGATGGCTAGCTACAGCTAGCTAACATAATGACCAGTGTGATGCCAACTTCTGGACGTTTTAACGGCTGTGTTTCACAGCACACGAACCTAAACTCACCTACATCAACAACAACAAAAATAAACTAACCCATTTTGTCTCTCTGGATCTATTTTGTTTGAAACAAACAACAACAAAACAAACAAAACAAAAAAAAACATTGCTTGGTGGCATATGGATATAAACTTGGTGACATTTTTACCTGGAGTTTTCCTGTGGCCAGTTATCACTGCCTCTCCACTGACTGGATGCAACCAGGTTGTACTCTTTGCTTCTTCGCTGTTGGTGAGAAAGGGAAAAAGGTGAAAACGTATCGCATTTTGGTGTGTATCCGAGTTTAAAATTAAAATAAAAATTACAAATACACCCACGAATAATATCCAATAGATTATTACTTGATGAAGAAGACTCGTCCGTCCCGAGTGACCCCGTAACTCCATGAAGAAGGGAGACGAGAGATCCACTCCGGGTGTAGATCCGCCGCCATGGCTACAGAGACACTGAATCTCAGCGGCAGCGCGTCTCCGCTCTTGGAGCGCGTACACGGAAACCTTGGCAACGACGGAGTAGTGAGGCAACAAAAAAAAGAAGGGAACCTAACCTCTGGGGGGGGGCATGTATGGTCGGATTTTTCTCCGACCATGAGTAGGCTATGGGTATATATATATATATAAACCCAGGGTCGTTACGAAATATATATATATATATATATTGTCACGACCCTGGGTTTATAAGCGCGGGAATCGACTGTCGCACGAGCATTGCATTTGCGGCACAATCGATAGCGCGCCGGACCTCGGGCTAGAAGGTCGAGGGTTCGAGACCTACGCCCTGCCTGTTTCATTACTATATATATATAAACTAACCCATATTAGTATATATATATACCTTCTATTTGACAAAGTCATGAAAAAAGTGATGTTGACTAATGAGCATGTGTGCTTGACTTTGCAAGAACGCTTATCCGCGCATATATTCAAGTATAGTCCAGCCAGGTTCGGATTGAGAAATCATATCCCCCCCCGGCACACCCTCATTTTCTGTTAACAAATCCGTGCACGAAGATTCAATATAAAACCATAATAACGTTTGCAATGTGGCACAGGCTACAGTAGAAAACAGGTATTGTTAGGGTTTTCACATATGGGGATTTTTGGTTTTAGTGTCCGAAGAAAATATGCCTTCTAAAAACGCATTTCATGCAATTCAACCACATTTACATGACAGAGGACATTAGCTAAATCTTTTTTTACAACACAAATGACCGAGGTGAGTGGTTACTCTGACTGACAAACTGGGATCAATCTGGTCTTGATTCAAACTGTAGCTCAGACCAATGAAGCAACATGATATATATATATATATATATATATATATATATATATATATATATATATATATATATGCTACAGTAGGCTACTAAATAACATTTCCAGTGCCACAGATAATTGTATGTGCGGGATACAGAGATGAGGTAGTCGATCAAAAATCATGTTAAACACTATTATTGCACACAGAGTGAGTCCAAGGAACTTATTATGTCACTTGTTAAGCACATTTCTACTCCTGAACTTAATTTAGGCTTGCCATAACAAAGGGGTTGAATACTTATTTCAGCTTTTTATTTTATTTGTGTATATAAATATATATATATATATATATATATATTAAACATGATTCCACTTTGACATTATGGGGTATTGTGTGTAGGCCAGTGACACAAAAATCTCTATTTAATTCATTTAAAATTCAGGCTGTAACACAAGAAAATGTGGAAAATGTCAGGTTTTACTTTCTGAAGGCTCTGAATGTCTCTCTATATTATGCGTGGGGAAACATGGGAACAGATTCCCCAAAATTAAAATCACTCAGTGTTTATTTCCTTGTGTTTTTATAGTCGATTATGTCCAACAATAAAAACTAAAATAAAAAAATAAACGTTTTTCGGCCCGCAGGCCACCAGTTGGGGAAGCCTGCCCTGTGTCATCATTAGGTGAGTCAGTCTGCCGTAAGGTCCCTCAGTCAAACACAGATTCAACCACAAAGACAAGGGAGATTTCCAGAACAGCAGATATTTTCTGGTATTTTTACCCCATCTAAAAAAAATGTTTAAAAGCATTGAATAGTCCTCTGAGCATGGCGAAGTTATTAATTAGACTCTGGATGGTGTATCCTGTCACGTCCGTCGTGAGGAGTAGACCAAGATGCAGTGTGGTATGTTTCCATCCTTTATTATGGAATAGAAAACATCAAAGGACAAAAACAACAAAGCGAACAAACGAAACTATAATAATGCTCTCAGGCAACTATACATAGACAAGATCCCGGCAAAGCACAATGGGAAAATGGCTACCTAAATATGATCCCCAATCAGAGATCAACGATAAACAGCTGCCTCTGATTGGGAACCACATCAGGCCAACATAGATATACAATTCCCAGAGATAACCCACCCTAAAATCACACCCCGACCCAACCAGCATAGAGAATGAACAGCTCTCTATGGCCAGGGCGTGACATATCCATCCACCCAGTCACTACAAAGATACAGGCGGCCTTCCTAATTCAGTTGCTGGACAGGAAGGAAACCCTTCAGGGATTTCACCATGAGGTCAATGGTGGCTTTAGAACAGTTACAGAGTTGAACGGCTGTGATGGGAGAAAACTGAGGATGGATCAACAACATTGTAGTTACTCCACAATATTAACCTAATTGACAGAGTGAAAAGAAGGAAGCATGTACAGAATACAAATATTCCAAAATATGCATCCTGTTTGCAACAAATGTGGTAAAGCAGTTAACATTTTATCCTGATTACAAGGTGTTATGTTTTGGGCAAATTCAGTACAACACATTACTGAGTACTACTCTCTATATTTTCAAGCATAGTGGTGGCTGCATCATGTTATGCATATGCTTGTAATCTGGGAGTTTTTCAGGATAAAAAAATTAACGGAATGGAGCTAAGCAGAGGCAAATCCAAGAGGAAAACCTGATTCAGTCTGCTTTCCACCAGATACTGGGAGATGAATTCACCCTTCAGCAGGACAATAACCTAAAGCACAAGGCCAAATCTACACTGGAGTTGCTTACCAAGAAGATAGTGAATATTCCTGAGTGTCCAAGTTACAGTTTTGACATAAATTTGCTTGAAAATAAATGGCAAGACTTGAAAAGGACTGTCTAGCAATGATCATAAACCAATTTGACAGAGCTTGAAGAATTTTGAAAAGAACAATGGTCAAATGTTGCACATATCTACGTGTATCCACTGTATGGCGTACAGTGGCTTGCGAAAGTATTCACACCCCTTGGCATTTTTCCTTTTTTGTTGCCTTTACAACCTGGAATTATAATAGATTTTTGGGGGGTTTTGTGTCATTTTATATACACAACATGCCTACCAGTTTGAAAGCGCAAAAACATTTTTATTGTGAAACATACCAGAAATAAGACACAAAAAAAACGGACAACTTGAGCGTGCATAATTATTCACCCCCCCCCAAATTCAATACTTTATAGAACCACCTTTTCATCAATTACAGCTGCAAGGCTCTATAAGTTTAGTACATCTAGCCACTGGGATTGTTGCCCATTCTTCAAGGCAAAACTGCTCCAGCTCCTTCAAGATGGATTGGTTCTGCTGGTGTACAGCAATCTTTAAGTCATAACACAGATTCTCAATTGGATTGAGGTCTGCGCTTTGACTAGGCCATTCCAAGACATTTAAATGTTTCCCCTTATACCACTCGAGTGTTGCTTTAGCAGTATGCTTAGGGTCATTGTCCTGCTGGAAGGTGAACCTCCGTCCCAGTCTCAAATCTCTGGAAGACTGAAACAGGTTTCCCTCAAGGATTTCTCTATATTTAGCGCCATCCATCATTTCTTCAATTCTGACCAGTTTCCCAGTCCCTGCTGATTAAAAACATCCCCACAGCATGATGCTGCCACCACCATGCTTCACTGTGGGGATGGTGATCTCGGAGTGATGAGAGGTGTTGGGTTTGCGCCAGATATAGTATTTTCCTCGATGGCAAAAAAGCTCAATTTTAGTCTCATCTGACCAGAGTACCTTCTTCCATATGTTTGGGAGTCTCCCACATGCCTTTTGGTGAACACCAAACGTGTTTGCTTATTTTTTTCTTTAAGCAATGGCTTTTTTTCTGGCCACTCTTCCGTAAAGCCCAGCTCTGAGGAGTGTATGGCTTAAAGTGGTCCTATGGACAGATACTCCAATCTCCGCTATGGAGCTTTGCAGCTCCTTCAGGGTTATCTTTGGCCTCTTTGTTGCCTCTCTGATTAATGCCTTCCTTGCCTGGTCCATGAGTTTTGGTGGGCGGCCCTCTCTTGGCAGGTTTGTTGTGGTGCCATATTCTTTCCCTTTTTTAATAATGGATTTAAAGGTGCTCCGTGGGATGTTCAAAGTTTCGGATATTTTTTAAATAAAAATTACAGCCATTCCGATTTCCTATTACAATATAATAGGGTCAAATTATTCTAAATATGATCAAAATGACTTTGTAATGTTGTCGTCCCACTAAAAAAACACTGATAATATGGGCAATAATTCTGTTCATAAAATACTCTTAAGACCTTCGTGGGGATCATATTGAGGTAATTTTGACCATAGTCCTGAGGTAATATTGAGGTCATTTTGACCATAGTCCTGAGGTAACGGGGGTGGCAGGTAGCCTAGTGGTTAGAGCGTTGGACTAGTAACCAGAATGTGGCAAGATCATAATCCCCAAGCTGACGAGGTGAAAATCTGTCATTTATCCCCTGAACAAAGCAGTTAACAAACTGTTCCTAGGCTATCATTGAAAATAAGAATTTGTTCTTAACTGGCTTGCCTAGGTAAATAAAATATTGAAGTAATTTTGACCATAGTCCTGCAGAAAATTGTGGACTTTGAATAAAAAACATGAGCTGGCACACATCCAGAGAAAATTATTTTATGTAGAGTTGCTGACTAACGGCAAATAAACTATATGCTATAAAAAGAAAGAAAATACTTTGTGATAGAGCTGTGACATGTCTAAAGAAGTATATTTGGTTATAGTGCCATATCAGATTTGGCCATAACCTCCCACTGCCAACCAGCTGCATGGGGCCATTTTGGACTAGATTCACTTGGCCATAACCTCCCACCGCCAACCAGCTGCATGGGGCCATTTTGGACTAGATTCACTTGGCCATTTATCCGTAAATAATTGGTAGATACACCCCAATGATGGCTTATAATGTTTGAGGGGGTCTGGAAAACACAAATAAATGCTCACAAGATGCCATATATGAAAACGGGTGCAAAATTACGTTTTTTGTCAATGTTTTTATGGATAGTTTTTATTTTATTTATTTATTTTTATTTCACCTTTATTTAACCAGGTAGGCAAGTTGAGAACAAGTTCTCATTTACAATTGCGACCTGGCCAAGATAAAGCAAAGCAGTTCGACACATACAACGACACAGAGTTACACATGGAGTAAACAAACATATAGTCAATAATACAGTATAAACAAGTCTATATACGATGTGAGCAAATGAGGTGAGATAAGGGCGGTAAAGGCAAAAAAAGGCCATGGTGGCAAAGTAAATACAATATAGCAAGTAAAACACTGGAATGGTAGATTTGCAATGGAAGAATGTGCAAAGTAGAAAGTAGAAATGTAGTTTACATGTAAACCAATTGAATGGGTGTTGTGTGGCGTCGTATCGTGTCCAATACGACCCCATGCAGCTGGTTGGCAGATGTACAAAATCCCTCAGAGGGGAGCAGCAAATTGCCGAACTTGATCAGCCAAGTTGATTTACCCTGTTGACTCTCTCTCAATGCCACGTGTCACTAATTACCAGGACTGCCCTGATAGGCGTTAAATACAAACTAAAAGGTTTGATTGAGCCTGTCAAGCCTTTCCTCAGTTTCTATCTAGTTGTTAAGAGTATGTTTGTTTCCTATTTTCCAGATATTTTAGTTAAGATATAACATCAAGATGTCTTCTAATTTCCTTATTTGAGATATATTGTTTACATTGTATGTTATGAAACCTGCTCATAATGTCCAAAAGCACAAGTTCTGTCATCTGCTTACTCTCTGACCAGAGCAGAGTACCACTGGTGATATCTACAGTATCCAACCAACTCTTTTTTTTTTATTTTACCTTTATTTAACTAGACAAGTCAGTTAAGAACAAATCCTTATTTACAATGACATCCCAGGAACAGTGGGTTAACTGCCTTGTTCAGGGGCAGAACAACAGATGTTACCTTGTCAGCTCTGGGATTCACTCTCTTGCAACCTTTTGGTTACAAGTCCAACGCTCTAACCACTAGGCTACCTGCTGGTTACAAGTCCAACGCTCTAACCACTAGGCTACCTGCTGGTTACTAGTCCAACGCTCTAACCACTAGGCTACCTGCTGGTTACAAGTCCAATGCTCTAACCACTAGGCTACCTGCTGGTTACAAGTCCAACGCTCTAACCACTAGGCTACCTGCTGGTTACAAGTCCAACGCTCTAACCACTAGGCTACCTGCTGGTTACTAGTCCAACGCTCTAACCACTAGGCTACCTGCTGGTTACAAGTCCAATGCTCTAACCACTAGGCTACCTGCTGGTTACAAGTCCAACGCTCTAACCACTAGGCTACCTGCTGCCCCATCTTTGGCTTCTTAGTATATTTTTCAGTGGCAATATTGGAAATGGATGCCAGGGGAGGTAATGGGAAAAATCTGCAATGGAACTATAGCCAAAAATACTGTAGACATGCCCCAGCTGTGTGAAATTAGGTGGCTTTATCACAAAGTCCACAATTTGGTCAAAATGACCTCAGTATGACCACCATGAAGGTCTAAATAGTACTTTATTATCATAATTATTGTATATATTATCTGTGTTTTTTTTAGTGGGTAGATTAAATTCTTCATTTTTATGTTATTTGGAATGACTTTACCCTATTTTCTTCAAACATGACATCCGGATGGCGGGGTTCCCGGATTACTTCCAATATTTTTAATGTTCCTTAAGGTATCTAGTATTAGTGTACCAAGTTTGATACTTGTATCATAAAATGGAACAATTACGTCACCTATCTGCTGGACTAATACGCGCCTGAGCAATGTAGCTGGAGCAGCTGCATCCCCGCTTTCAAAACAGTGGCGCAAATGTGTTGTTGCACCCCCCACTTTTTTTTTTATCAGAAAATTATCATAATCTATTGGGTCATTTGTCATGTTCAATGATTTAGTCATGTTTTGAGCTAGTATGTATTAATATAGAGATGTCAATTTAATGTATTATATAATAATTAACAGATTGCATTTTGTGCCACCGTTTTAGTTAAGTGCTGTTAGAAATCACTAGTTGCACTACAGGTGTATAAAATAAAAAGGTACCTGCAAAATAATTCTTTATGTATTTTTTTTGTGCTCCTACATTTGTATCGTTGTTACACATCATTTCACTTTGCCTGTAAGAACCATGATGAGCACTGCCGGGCATTTCTTGGCTTCGCTGAATCGCAGCCTCTGACTCTTGAGTAGCCCTTCCATTAGCCTACCAAAGGCTGCACCTTTGCAGGAGACTGCATGTCTTGTTGCTCGCAGTAGCTTGTAAATAAGAAAAATAATCAGTAGGCATAATATTACATCTGAGAATAATTTTTCCTCCACCGTTTACAGGTATTTTAACACCAGACCATTATGAATTTTTATATATATTTTCCCAACATCAATCGGTTAAATCGCATTGTTAAAAATGTTTTCATTCAGTTGCTGTCCTGGGTGAGCCCGACATGTGGGTGCACCTTGATGAGCCAAATGAAAAAAAAGCACAGGATAATTTGTATCTCAAAACAAACACCTCCGCTTGGCTTGCTAAGTAATATCTCCAAAATAATACATGTTTACCTTCTATGCGTCATACATGACTGTTTAATGAAAAACTATTTCACGGTGACAGCGCTTCAAACAAAGGCAAAAAAAATGTCTATGTTGGGAGGGAAAACAATTTAATGTGCCTGCTGAGAAAATACTTTTGTTATTCCTCATACTTTTCGTGATTATCTGTTTCTTCGTGAGTTGTTGTCAAATACGTAGCCTAGAGTGGAGGGCCCTAGAGGAGGAAGGGGAGGACCATCAAACTCAGTTGTGAAACATAGGGAAATAGTTGAAACATTAAAGTTATCAAAGATTATTCATGATACAGCGTGTAAGCTACTAGTGCAAATTATTGTTGTTTTTTTCTGAACTGTTTGTTCCAGCGGGTGATTCCCTCATCCAATTTTCCAACCTCATGATGACATCTATTTTGTGAAGTACACCAGTCCCTCCTGCAGCAAAGCACCCCCACAACATGATGCTGCCACCCCCATGCTTCACGGTTGGGATGGTGTTCTTCGGCTTGCAAGACTCCCCCTTTTTCCTCCAAACATAATGATGGTCATTATAGCCAAACAGTTCTATTTTTGTTTCATCAAACCAGAGGACATTTCTCCAAAAAATACGATCTTTGTCCCCATGTGCAAACCGTAGTCTGGCTTTTTATGGCGGTTTTGGAGCAGTGGCTTCTTCCTTGCTGAGAGGCCTTTCAGGTTATGTCAATATAGGACTCGTTTTACAGTGGATACTTTTGTACCTGTTTCCTCCAGCATCTTCACAAGGTCCTTTGCTGTTGTTCTGGGATTGATTTGCACTTTTCGCACCAAAATACGTTGATCTCTAGGAGACAGAACGCATCTCCTTCCTGAGCGGTATGACGGCTGCGTGGTTCCATGGTGTTAATACTTGCATACTATTGTTTGTATAGATGAATGCTGACCTGTTGCACCCTCTACAACCACTGTGATTATTATTATCTGACCCTGTTGGTCATCTATGAACATTTGAACATCTTGGCCATGTTCTGTTATAATTTCCACCCGGCACAGCCAGAAGAGGACTGGCCACCCCTCATAGCCTGGTTCCTCTCTAGGTTTCTTCCTAGGTTCCGGCCTTTCCTAGCCACTGTGCTTCTACACCTGCATTGCTTTCTGTTTGGGGTTTTAGGTTTCTATACAGCACTTTGTGACATCAGCTGATGTTAGAAGGGCTTTATAAATACATTTAATTGACATTTGATTGATTGATGTCTCACAAAAATCACAGAATTATTAAATTGGTATTTTACATAACCGAATATAATTCGATAGTTCTAATGAGATTTTAGGAAGGTTAGCTGAAGTTGAATAGTCCCCCAAAAATTATAAACTAAACTAAATAAACTTAATATAAAAAAATATATATAAACTCAACAGTGTGCACCACAAGGTGCTTTGATTGAAACAAAACACAAGAAATGCAAATAGTTTCACAACATCTGCTTTAATTCGCACAAGAAACTGTAATTCACGAAGACCTGGATAAATGTTTTTGTTGTTGAATTAGTTTTTTGTCTTGTTTTTGAACCCCTTTTTCGTGGTATCCAATTATTTTAGTAGCTACTATCTTGTCTCATCGCTACAACTCCCGTACGGGCTCGGGAGAGACAAAGGTTGAAAGTCATGCGTCCTCCGATACACAACAACACAGCGCGCATCCAACCCGGAAGCCAGCCGCACCAATGTGTCGGAGGAAACACCGTGCACCTGGCAACCTTGGTTAGCGCGCACTGTGCCCGGCCCGCCACAGGAGTCGCTGGTGCGTGATGAGACAAGGATATCCCTACCGGCCAAGCCCTCCCTAAACCGGACGACGCTAGGGCAATTGTGCGTCGCTCCACGGACCTCCCGGTCGTGGCCGGTTACAACAGAACCTGGGTGCGAACCCAGGGTCTCTGATGGCACAGCTGGCGCTGTTAACCACTGTTAACCACACAACAAGCGCCCTTAACCACTGCGCCACCCAGGAGGCCGTGCATGGATGTGTCGCTACAAACTTTGATGGAGGACATGATGATGTCATTTACTTCATTTTTTTGTTTGTTTGTGCTCCCTCACCTAAAGACATTTCACTGGTCATAAAGCCATGGCAAAATGTTTAGAATCACAACAATTGAGCTTTTACAACCGCAAAAGCCTCATAGCAATATGTGTAGTATAGCAGAAAATTAGCTTTAAAAACAGCACATTTTTAACCCTTTCCGTTTCATGCTCTGGAGTGGGAAGCTTGCACATAATTTCCACGCAATGCCGATATAATAAAGTCCTAAATACGTCGGATGGCCATCAAGTCCAAGCAGCGGTGAAGCGAGAGGCAAGGCCTACCGTACGAGGAGAACGGTGCCATCACTATTATGATAGTATTATGAATTATGATGGGAACGTGTATTGGCATTGACGGCTGTAGCTGTTTTAAGAGTGTAAATGTATGATTTTTATGGGGAGAGAGAGAGAGTGAGGATTTTCAAAAAGCAGGTTTCTATAAATTCTGCCACTAATTCCGGAGAAACTCCTCCTCCTGCTCCCTCCATTGTGTCCGATGTGAAGACTGCAGTGTCCACTTTTAACACCACTTTGGTGTTGACAAAAAAGACAGGTCACCAAACACCTTTTACCCTCTTGAGCCTGTTCTGTTCTGTTTTGTGTTGCATTGTGTTTGGGGCGGAGGGGAGCTACATCTGATCTGATGTGTGTGTGTGTGTGTGTGTGTGTGTGTGTGTGTGTGTGTGTGTGTGTGTGTGTGTGTGTGTGTGTGTGTGTGTGTGTGTGTGTGTGTGTGTGTGTGTCTTAACCCTGTGCACCACTACTTCTCCATATTAACGAACAGCCAGGCCATCAGATTAAGGCTCAATTACGTTTCAATTTAGTCCATTTGGGAAATAAACAAAAAATCCTATTCCAGTTTACTTATTTCAGTCTGCTTCCTGAATTGATTAAGAAGGAATTCATTGACCTCCAACAAATGTGAGGCAGTTGAGAGAGGACACCTTGCTTAGTGCTCTGCTCTGTTGTCTATGACCAGAATACCAAGGCAGTTGAGAGAGGACACCTTGCTCAGTGCTCTGCTCTGTTGTCTATGACCAGAATACCAAGGCAGTTGAGAGAGGACACCTTGCTCAGTGCTCTGCTCTGTTGTCTATGACCAGAATACCAAGGCAGTTGAGAGAGGACACCTTGCTCAGTGCTCTGCTCTGTTGTCTATGACCAGAATACCAAGGCAGTTGAGAGAGGACACCTTGCTCAGTGCTCTGCTATCTATGATCAGAATACCAAGGCAGTTTAAACCCAGTTTATGTTGGTTGATTGTATATTGACTGGGCCTGGAGAGAGAGCAGGTGGCAGTCCCTCAATATAATGTTGGGGGCTAGGTGGCTCTATGAGAACTACACTGAATTTTCTCATTTATACAGATAAAAAAAATGTCTTCATAAAGACTGTTTTGTGAGCTAGTTCTGTCTGTGTGATAAAAGGATTGTAGTTATTCTCATTTGTTCCATTTCAAGGCTTTTCATCCTCAGTTTTTTTTCACTCACAGCACTTAATGATCAAGGTCAATTAGGTTCAGGAAGGACGGCTTGGATGAAAGCCAGAAACAGATCCATATGCTGTAGTAGAATATATAGGCTACACCCAGGGGAACTGAAGGAGAGGTAGTGTGTGGTTGGTAAGTGTAATCTCTCTCTCTCTGAATAGCAGCACACCACTCTGTGAATAGCAGCACACCCACTCTCTCTCTCTAATATCTATATATATATATATATTCTTTCATTTTTAACACCTCAGTTATAGAGACAGAAAAACAAAAAAAAACTAAAAGACTGTGGTTCTCGTGACTGAACCTTGACAAGCTAATAACCTTTTCCCGAGAAACAAAATATTTTCCAGTAACAACAATATGTTCATATTCGGTCAGGAAGAGCAGCACGGACTTGTTTCCCGAAAAGGGACGTGGAGAATCAACGTTGCCCAAAATAAAGGAAACTGTGAAGTAAGATCCTTCGACTACACTAAAAGACGACCTCTTCATTACTGTCCAATTCCCCCCCCCTTGGTTCATCATGTTGATCACCCATGTCTTTGAGGCCTGCCGGGTAACGCAGGTGAATGGAAAGATCACAGCTGTCCTGGTAGAGAGACTGGCGATGTCGTTCCTTTTCAAGGGGCTCTCTATATTGACACAAAATGAAATGTTTCTTTTGACAGCAGGCAGACACAGAGGCAGGCATTTCTCTGGCGAGATTAGCTGTTGCCTGGCTCCTGCAGAGAACATGGAGAGTGAATAAGGGTGTGTGTGCTTGGCTTTGGTCACCTATCGACCCCTAAAGAATCCCATTCGTTTGATTTGAACACCCCTCTATAACCAGAGAAGAGCCCCACGTACTAGAGTTACAATAGAAGTTGCCCAACAGAATATAGATTTATTTTTTTCCAGAGAGAACTTCCGTATCTGTTCCTTATAAAAGTCCCTCTGTCAGTGAGTCACAAAAGGTTCATTAGAGGACATGGGCAGCGATGATTTTGTCGATGAACGCATGTCACTTCCACAACCCATCTCCTTCAGCAATTTGTTAGGGAAAACAAATAGACATGTAAATAACTAAACAGACCATTGGAGCAGAGCTGGAGGACCGAAGGAGTCCTTGGCCCTGTGGATCCAGCCAGTCCATCTGTTTACTGATGCCATTTGCACAGCACAGGCCCGACTCCCACGAAATGTCACTATGCCCTCAACTAACACCATAACACCATGCAAAACATCCTAAATAAAATGGATGTCTCCCCCTGATGACCAATATATTAGGATCTGCTAAATGTTCCTCCCTTTTGATAGTTGATGACACGGCTTAGAAGGGAAAAAAACACATACAGCGGGGCAAAAAAAGTATTTAGTCAGCTACCAAATTGGGCAAGTTCTCCCACTTAAAAAGATGAGAGAAAATACCAGCAACAGACTAAATACTTTTTTCGCCCCAATGTACATACATACATACATGTAACTGTCAAAGTAAAGGAAACCTCAACATAAAGCGTCTTAACAGGGCGTTGGGGCACCACGAGCCAGAACAGCTTCAATGCGCCTTGACATAGATTCTACAAGTGTCTGGAACTCTACTGGAGGGATGCGACACCTTACTTGCACACAACAACAAAAAATACATCATTTGGTATGTTGTTGGATGTTGGTGGTAGAGACCACTCCCATTAGGATAGAAATGATTCACCATTGGTTGAAGGTGATCACTCAGAATAGCTGTGTAATTATTGGAGTTTACCTTGCCCTCCTTATGGTCTGAGTGGACCTAAACCATTCCAGGAAAATGCACCGCCACACCATAGCAGAGCTGCCAGAAGTGTTTCCATTACTTTGGTAGTTACGTACAAACCAGAACGTACTACACATGAGAATGAATTCCATCACGTGAAGGCAATTAAAACAGACCCTGAATCTGAATATGTAAAAATGTAGAAATTAATTAAGGCCTTGCTGCCTGAGTTGTTTGGATGTTGACAAGCAATAATATCTTACATAATCGCTGGGGGGGGGGCAAGGTCTCTTCTAACATCTCTGGCCAAACATGAGGTGTCAACATGTAAATTCATGGATGTGTGTTATCAAACGGCTGTTGGAGGGAGGGAGGGAGAACTTTGTTCTGGTGCCAGGCAGCTCAGCAGTAGCCTGCTAGCTAGCCTACCCTCAGGCTCATCGCGCTGGGTGAGAAAACCTCTGCTAAGGGCTAGAGTCGGCAGTCGGCTACTAGAGTCTGATCTTAGAGACACTCTGAGGATACTACAGCAGTACGCCATCCTCGTCTCCTCTGGCTGGGTGAGAAAACCCTTTCACTAAGACTAGGACCACTCACAGTTATCATGTACACACTGTTTACATCTGGCAACACCTTTCACACAAAAAAAACGGGTTAAATCAACGTTGTTTTATACGTCATTTCAAACCACCGAAATCAATGTGACGACGTTAAATCAACGTAGAAAAAACTGATTGGATTTGCAAAAAGTCATTAACCGTTTCGAACCGTTTCTAAATTTCACATGGTGAAATGTTTTGTTGATTTCATAATGAATTCTTGTTAGTTGACAACTCAACCAAATGTAAATCAAAACTAGACGTCGAACTGACGTCTGTGTCCAGTATTCATTCGTTCCTGCCTAATTCTTTGATTCCTGTAGATGAGACAGGAGATGGCTGTAGACTCAGCAATTCCATGTCGCCTCTCTTCCAAGTCTTGTTTTCACTTGACTACTATTGGAACAAACTATTTCAGATGGAAAGTTAGAAATGTGTAAATCAAGTTTTCTGTGAATGAGGTTGAAGCAGTCACCGGGAATAAGTTGTTTCATTATAAATACCTATTTGAACAGACTGGCAGATTTGTGTCCGCTGTTGCGCTCTTTAAAAGTGGATAATCTCCCTCACTGTGCCAACGTTTTATCTCACTGTGCCAACGTTTTATCTCACTGTGCCAACATTTTATCTCACTGTGCCAGCGTTTTACCTCACTGTGCCAACGTTTTACCTCACTGTGCCAACGTTTTATCTCACTGTGCCAACGTTTCATCTCACTGTGCCAACATTTTACCACACTGTGCCAACGTTTTACCTCCCTGTGCCAACATTTTACCACACTGTGCCAACGTTTTACCTCACTGTGCCAACATTTTACCACACTGTGCCAATGTTTTACCTCACTGTGCCAACATTTTACCACACTGTGCCAACGTTTTACCACACTGTGCCAACGTTTTACCTCACTGTGCCAACGTTTTACCTCACTGTGCCAATGTTTTATTTCACTGTACCAATGTTTCACCTCACTGTGCCAACGTTTTACCTCACTGTGCCAACGTTTTATCTCACTGTGCCAATGTTTTATCTCACTGTACCAATGTTTCACCTCACTGTGCCAACGTTTTACCTCACTGTGCCAACGTTTTATCTCACTGTGCCAACATTTTACCACACTGTGCCAATGTTTTACCTCCCTGTGCCAACATTTTACCACACTGTGCCAACATTTTACCTCACTGTGCCAACATTTTACCACACTGTGCCAATGTTTTACCTCACTGTGCCAACATTTTACCACACTGTGCCAACGTTTTACCACACTGTGCCAACGTTTTACCACACTGTGCCAATGTTTTACCTCACTGTGCCAACGTCCAACGTTTTATCTCACTGTGCCAATGTCCAACGTTTTACCTCACTGTGCCAACGTTTTACCTCACTGTGCCAACGTTTTACCTCACTGTGCCAACATTTTACCACACTGTGCCAACGTTTTACCTCACTGTGCCAACATTTTACCACACTGTGCCAACGTTTTACCTCACTGTGCCAACATTTTACCACACTGTGCCAACGTTTTACCTCACTGTGCCAATGTTTTACCACACTGTGCCAACGTTTTACCTCACTGTGCCAACGTTTTACCTCACTGTGCCAACGTTTTACCTCACTGTGCCAACGTTTTACCTCACTGTGCCAACGTTTTACCTCACTGTGCCAACGTTTTACCTCACTGTGCCAATGTTTTATCTCACTGTACCAATGTTTCACCTCACTGTGCCAACGTTTTACCACTGTGCCAACGTTTTACCTCACTGTGCCAACGTCCAACGTTTTATCTCACTGTGCCAATATTTTACCTCACTGTGCCAACATTTTACCTCACTGTGCCAACGTTTTACCTCACTGTGCCAACGTCCAACGTTTTATCTCACTGTGCCAACGTCCAACGTTTTACCTCACTGTGCCAATGTCCAACGTTTTACCTCACTGTGCCAATGTCCAATGTTTTATCTCACTGTGCCAACGTTTTACCTCACTGTGCCAACGTTTTACCTCACTGTGCCAACGTTTTACCTCACTGTGCCAACATTTTACCACACTGTGCCAATGTTTTACCTCACTGCCACCATCATAGCCTCCCCTCTGACCAGCCTCACACTGTTCAATCATAGCTGGCCTCCCCTCTGACCAGCCTCACACTGTTCAATCATAGCTGGCCTCCCCTCTGACCAGCCTCTGCTCTGACCAGCCTCACACTGTTCAATCATAGCTGGCCTCCCCTCTGACCAACCTCACACTGCTCAATCATAGCTGGCCTCCCCTCTGACCAGCCTCACACTGTTCAATCATAGCTGGCCTCCCCTCTGCTCTGACCAACCTCACACTTTTCCATCATACCTGGCCTCCCCTCTGACCAACCTCACACTGTTCAATCATATCTGGCCTCCCCTCCGACCAACCCCACACTGGTCACCATTACAGCAGTAGCATAATTCTTTGGTGGGTGGGCCTGCAGAAATATGGGTGGGCCTGCAGAAATATGGGTGGGCCTGCAGAAATATGGGTGGGACCCCCCAAATAATGGGGAAGCAGGAAAATTCCTGTAATTTTACACATTTTGCCATGGGGCAGAGAGGAAAATGTGCAGTTTTATATCTAATCTCGTACTATTCTACACCATGAGGCTGAGAGAAGATTTTTCATTTTTTTAAGGTAATTAAAGCTAAAATATAGTTGTGTTGACTGTGATAAATATACTGGATTATCAGCTGTCTGTTCGCTAAATTAACTAATGAAGTAGGTAGTGGCATGCTCAATCATAGCTGGCCTCTACTCTGATCAACCTTCCACTGTTCAATCATAGCTGGCCTCTACTCTGATCAACCTTCCACTGTTCAATCATAGCTGGCCTCCATTCTGATCATCCTTCCATTGTTCAACCATAGCTGGCCTCCATTCTGATCATCCTTCCATTGTTCAACCATAGCTGGCCTCCATTCTGATCAACCTTCCATTCCTCAATTATGTGAACACGATGTGGTCCCCTCTGCATCTCTGATTTTAACACAGTGCAGTTTGACTCACACAGAACCCGCAAACCATCACAGCTATTAGGGTCAGTTCAGTCAGCAAGAAGGCAGGCAGCAAACCATCACGGCTATTAGGGTCAGTTCAGTCAGCAAGAATGCAGGCAGCAAGACGGAGTGGCACTTTATGTGGAAACATGGCAGCCTACTAATTAGACTAGTAGTGTGCTGCAGTGGAGGATGGGTGCGTGGGCCTGAGGGATTTTACACGAGATTTGAAGGAAATGTAGGCCTAATCGTCCGTTTTAAAAGGCTATCCTGTACTCTACAGTTCCTCAACATACGCCTTGGATATCCTTGTGGCTGTAGAAAGGAGTCAATGTAGTAGCCAGTCTGAATCAGACATCACTGTATCGCCGTAGGCAATTGTAGTGAATTTGGGGCAATCAACAACCAGGACTCCAACCTGGGTCCCTGCGACGGGACCAACACCTTAACTGTCTGTTACGCCATGAGGCCCGAACCTCCTGACGAGGTTTCTACACTATCCCAAAACCTGCCACTCTCCTATCATTATGTATGCAACAACAAGTCAGCAACAACAACAACAACAACAACAAGTCAGCAGCAACATGTCAGCAACAACAACAACTCAGCAGCAACAACAACAAGTCAGCAGCAACAACAACAATAACCACATGTCAGCATCAACAACATGTCAGCAAAAACAAAAACAATACCAACAACAACAAGTCAGCAACAACAACAACGTCAGCAACAACAACAACAAGTCAGCAGCAACATGTCAGCAACAACAACAACTCAGCAGCAACAACAAGTCAGCAGCAACAACAACAATAACCACATGTCAGCATCAACAACATGTCAGCAAAAACAACAACAATACCAACAACAACAAGTCAGCAGCAGCAAAAACAACATCAAATCAAATTTTATTTTATTAGTCACATGTGCCAAATACAACAGGTATTTCACCTTACAGTGAAATGCTTACTTACAAGCCCCTAACCAACAGAAATAATGCAAATAAAAGTAACACATAATTAAAGAGCAGCAGTAAAATAACAATAGAGAGACTATATACAGGAGGGTGCCGGTACAGAGTCAATGTGTGGGGGCACGGTTAGTTGAGGTAATATGTACATGTAGGTAGAGTTATTAAAGTGACTATGCATAGATGATAACAACAGAGGGTAGCAGTGGTGTAAAAGGGGGGGGGGGGGAGCAATGCAAATAGTCTGGGTAGCCATTTGATTAGGTGTTCGGGAGTCTTATGGCTTGGGGGTAGAAGCTGTTTAGAAGCCTCTTGGACCCAGACTTGGTGCTCCGGTACCGCTTGCCGTGCGGTATCAGAGAGAACAGTCTATGACTAGGGTGACTGGAGTCTTTTTTTAGGGCCTTCCTCTGACACCGCCTGGTATAGGGGTCCTGGATGGCAGGAAGCTTGGCCCCGGTGATGTACTGGGCCGTTCGCACTACACTCTGTAGTGCCTTGCGGTCGGAGGCCGAGCAGTTGCCATACCAGGCAGTGATGCAACCCGTCAGGATGCTCTCGATGGTGCAGCTGTAGAACCTTTTGATGATCTGAGGACGCACCCAAATCTTTTCAGTCTCCTGGGGAGGAATAGGTTTTGTCGTGCCCTCTTCACGACTGTCTTGGTGTGTTTGGACCATGACAGTTTGTTGGTGATGTGGACACCAATGAACTTGAAGCTCTCAACCTGCTCCACTGCAGCCCCGTCAATGAGAATGGGGGCGTGTTCGGTCCTCTTTTTCCTGTAGTCCACAATCCTCTCCTTTGCATTGATCACGTTGAGGGAGAGGTTGTTGTCCTGGCACCACACGGCCAGGTCTCTGACCTCCTCCCTATAGGCTGTCTCCTCGTTGTCAGTGATCAGGCCTACCACTGTTGTGTCATCGGCAAACTTAATGATGGTGTTGGAATCGTGCCTGGCCGTGCAGTCATGAGTGAACAGGGAGTACAGGAGGGGACTGAGCAGGCACCCAGGAAGGGCCCCTGTGTTGAGGATCAGTGTGGCAGATGTGTTGTTACCTATCCTCACCACCTGGGGGCGGCCCGTCAGGATGTCCAGGATCCAGTTGCAGAGGGAGGTGTTTAGTCCCAGGGTCCTTAGCTTATTGATGAGCTTTGACGGCACTATGGTGTTGAACGCTGAGCTGTAGTCAATGAATAGCATTCTCACATAAGTGTTCCGTTTTGTCCAGGTGGGAAAGGGCAGTGTGGAGTGCAATAGAGATTGCATCATCTGTGGATCTGTTGGGGCGGTATGCAAATTGAAGTGGGTCTAGGGTTTCTGGGATAATGGTGTTGATGCAAGCCATGACCAGCCTTTCAAAGCACTTCATGGCTACAGACGTGAGTGCTATGGGTCGGTAGTCATTTAGGGTGAATGTTGACCTATTTAAAGGTCTTACTCACATCGGCTGTGGAGAGCGTGATCACACAGTCTTCTAGAACACCTGGTGCTCTCATGCATGTTTCAGTGTTATTTGCCTCAAAGCGACCATAGAAGTAGTTTAGCTCGTCTGGTAGGCCCGTTTCACTGGGCAGCTCTCGGATGTGCTTTCTTTTGTAGTCTGTAATGGTTTGCAAGCCCTGCCACATCCGACGAGTGTCAGAGCCAGTGTAGTACGATTTGATCTTAGTCCTGTATAGACACTTTGCCTGTTTGATGGTTCTTCAGAAGGCTTAGCGGGATTTCTTATAAGCTTCCTGGTTAGAGCACCGTTCCTTGAAAGTGGCAGCTTCTGGTTGGGTTATGTACATACAGTCACTGTGGGGACGACGTCATCGATGCACTTATTGATGAAGCCAATGACTGATGTGGTATACTCCTCAATGCCATCTGAGGAATCGAGGACATATTCCAGTCTGTGTTAGCAAAACAGTCCTGTAGCTTAGCATTTGCTTCAAATGACCACTTTTTTATTGATATAGTCACTGGTGCTTCCTGCTTAATTTTAGCTTGTAAGCATGAATCAGGAGGATAGAATTATGGTCAGATTTGCCAAATGGAGGATGAGGGAGAGCTTTGTATGCACCTATGTGTGTGGAGTAAAGGTGGTCCAGAGTTTTATTTCCTCTGGTTGCACATGCTGATAGAATTTTGGGAAAACGGATATAAGTTTCCCTGCATTAAAGTCCCCGGCCACTAGGAGCGCCGCCTCTGGGTGAACATTTTCTTGTTTGCTTATATTGGAATACAGCTCATTCAATGCTGTCTTAGTGCCAGCCTCTGACTGTGGTGGTATGTGAACAGCTACGAAAAATACAGATGAAAACTCTCTAGGTAGTTAGTGTGTTCTACAGTTTATCATGAGATACTCTACCTCAGGCGAGCAGTGGCTCGAGACTTCCTTAGATATCGTGTATGAGCTGTTATTCACAAAAATGCGTAGTTCTCCGCCCCTTGTCTTACCAGACGCCGCTGTTCTATCCTGCTGGTGCAGAGTATAATTATCTATTGTGACCTTCGGTACTAGAGGAGCGTGTTTGTTCCAGGTCGTGTTTCTGTTGGACTGTTTTCGTCTCCGTGTTTGCGGCATTTGGTTTTGGAACACTCTGTGTTGCGTGAGTGCATTAAAGAGCACAGTATTGCAATCTCTGTTTCCTGCGTCTGACTCCACACCCACGACACCCGGAGTGTTACAAACACAAATCGGTTTGGGGGCTCGTAAAACGTCTGCCATCTTCCCTGGCGCAACAACAACAACAACAACAACAACATCTTATTGGCTTTTATAACTAGCAAAGCAGCATGTCTCTTCTTCCCTTTTTTAGAACTGATAATACATCTCTATAATATGAAGGAGCAACTGTTTTATAACTGTTATTAAAGACAATACATCTCCATATTGTCCCTCTAACTCCACTGATCCCACTGAACAAGACTATATATCTGAGTCCCAAATGGCAGCTAATTATCCTGGGACCTGGTCTAAAGTAGTGCACTGTATGGGGATTAGTTGTGCTATTTGGGACATAACCTAACTGAGTGGCCTCACAGGATCCTTATGTCTCTGGACGCGTTCCAAATGGATTTCTTCCCAGGGTTTTAGGTTGAACTTTCATGAGATTTCCACTGATGATGATGATGTGTGTCATTAAAACCTTTACGGTCTATTCTGCAATTAGGGAATCATATAAGTGGTCTGGGCACGATCGGAATTAAACCAAGAGAGCGAGCGTCATTTGAATAGATAAATGTGGTAGCCATAACAGTAATTGCTGCTGACAGTACCAGGCCTTCTTGGTCTCTCCATCTATACTTCACACATTCATAACTTTGAAAAGGTAAGTGAGTTGAGTTCCCATCAGGCTTGTTTGCCAACTCTATCTTTACTTTGTTATTAAGTGAAAACAGCAACCGACAGATTATATTTCCTCATTCAGTGCAACGAAAAGGTAAAAGTAAGTTCCCATAAACGACTTCTCTGTCACAGATCCACGTCTATTGGGGCTATTATTGCTCACACAGGAAGTGAGGTCATGGTAGACATGGACGAGAAAGACAGATGAGCTGAGGTCACGTCGCATGGAGCCAGATATTATACACAGTAGCAAAGCCACAGCTCCCAAACTCTAAGGTTTCATCAGTCAATTGATTAAAAACAGAAAGAGATGATTACATCATCCATATAATTGCTGTGTATTGGTAATAGCGGTGGTGTATTGGTTAATTGGTGGAATATTCATGCTTATTGTCAGGTACACTTCGTCTACACGTTACTACTGACAAGATTCACCAAATATCCTTCGTCAAAAGCCTTGCTGGTCGTGGAAGAAACCTGTTTTCTTTTCACCTGTGTAACAAGCGTCGTACTGCAAGACATGCAAGACTCCTGAAGTCCTGCACCACGTAGCAGTGCTGCATCCATAGAGTGAAGCTGACGTCATTACTTTAAGATCCCCGAGGGGCATTTAAGGAATGAACTAGATGATTCATAACAGAGTCTAGGTTTCCGTCCCCAATGTCATCCTATTTCCTGTGTAGTAGTCAAACGTCTGGTCTAAAGTAGTGCACTATATAGGGAATAGGGTTCTATAGGGCTCTGGTCTAAAGTAGTGCACTACATAGGGAATACGGTCATTTGGGATGCAACCCTAACTGTTTAATATTGATCAGTCTTTAGTTTCTCTCTCTACCGGCTGCTCTCTCTGCCTGCTCCTCTCTCTGCCTGCTCCTCTCTCTGCCTGCTCCTCTCCTCTCTCTACCTGCTCCTCTCCTCTCTCTACCTGCTCCTCTCCTCTCTCTACCTGCTCCTCTCCTCTCTCTACCTGCTCCTCTCCTCTCTCTACCTGCTCCTCTCCTCCCTCTACCTGCTCCTCTCCTCTCTCTACCTGCTCCTCTCCTCTCTCTACCTGCTCCTCTCCTCTCTCTGCCATAACAATGCATTAATAACCTGGCACATAGTGGGAGGTCCAGGCCCTGATATTGACTAGCGTGGCACTTAATGCTCATCACTTTTGCTGACTTCACACATTGTGACACACACACACACACACACACACAGTTTTATCTTCATGAGTGCAGATGTAATCTCTCCAGTCTCTGTGGTGTGTTTATCACTTACTACCTGGTTGCATAAGTAGCATCAGCTCATGTGCCCCAGGACAGAAGATTCACCCTGCTTCGATAGAGTGGTGTGACGTTAAAGGTCCCGCACACTGAAAAGAAGAAAAAAAACAACTTTTTTAAAAATCAAATTGGACGATTATTTTGATGAAACCAGTTCCTGTTTTTTGTTGTTGTTGCTTTACAGCACTTAGAGATGTTTATATGTAACGAATAGCACTATATATTGTAAGTTGAATAAGTTATTTTATTTTGTATTGACAAAGTTTATCATAAAGGTACTGGTCCCCTCACCCCGGGGTAAAAACTTCAAATCAAAAGACAGACATTACTACTTGCTTCACGTAAAGACAGACATTACTACTTGCTTCACGTAAAGCCAGGCATTACTACTTGCTTCACGTAAAGCCAGACATTACTACTTGCTTCACGTAAAGCCAGGCATTACTACTTGCTTCACGTAAAGCCAGGCATTACTACTTGCTTCACGTAAAGCCAGGCATTACTACTTGCTTCACGTAAAGACAGGCATTACTACTTGCTTCACGTAAAGACAGGCATTACTACTTGCTTCACGTAAAGACAGACATTACTACTTGCTTCACGTAAAGCCAGGCATTACTACTTGCTTCACTTAAAGCCAGGCATTACTACTTGCTTCACTTAAAGCCAGGCATTACTACTTGCCTCACGTAAAGCCAGGCATTACTACTTGCTTCACGTAAAGCCAGACATTACTACTTGCTTCCCGTGAAGCCAGACATTACTACTTGCTTCACGTGAAGCCAGACATTACTACTTGCTTAACGTAAAGCCAGACATTACTACTTGCTTCACGTAAAGCCAGACATTACTACTTGCTTCACGTAAAGCCAGACATTACTACTTGCTTCACGTAAAGCCAGACATTACTACTTGCTTCACGTAAAGCCAGACATTACTACTTGCTTCACGTAAAGCCAGACATTACTACTTGCTTCACGTAAAGCCAGACATTACTACTTGCTTCACGTAAAGCCAGACATTACTACTTGCTTCACGTAAAGCCAGACATTACTTCTTGCTTCACGTAAAGCCAGACATTACTACTTGCTTCACGTAAAGCCAGACATTACTACTTGCTTCACGTAAAGCCAGACATTACTACTTGCTTCACGTAAAGCCAGACATTACTACTTGCTTCACGTAAAGCCAGACATTACTACTTGCTTCACGTAAAGCCAGACATTACTACTTGCTTCACGTAAAGCCAGACATTACTACTTGCTTCACGTAAAGCCAGACATTACTACTTGCTTCACGTAAAGCCAGACATTACTACTTGCTTCACGTAAAGCCAGACATTACTACTTGCTTCACGTAAAGCCAGACATTACTACTTGCTTCACGTAAAGCCAGACATTACTACTTGCTTCACGTAAAGCCAGGCATTACTACTTGCTTCACGTAAAGCCAGACATTACTACTTGCTTCACGTAAAGCCAGACATTACTACTTGCTTCACGTAAAGCCAGACATTACTACTTGCTTCACGTAAAGCCAGACATTACTACTTGCTTCACGTAAAGCCAGACATTACTACTTGCTTCACGTAAAGCCAGACATTACTACTTGCTTCACGTAAAGCCAGACATTACTACTTGCTTCACGTAAAGCCAGACATTACTACTTGCTTCACGTAAAGCCAGACATTACTACTTGCTTCACGTAAAGCCAGACATTACTACTTGCTTCACGTGAAGCCAGACATTACTACTTGCTTCACGTGAAGCCAGACATTTTATACATCAAAAGTAACTAATTAAAATATGTTACACCTTAAAACTGCCATCAAATGTGCAAATCATACGGCTTTGTTCACCGTCTAAGATCTCTCCAGCAGAACAATACTGATAACTAACCCCTTTTTTAATCTGTGTTGTGACTTTTAGCTAGGAAGCTACTTAGCGGCATGCCAGAGAAATCCCACTGGGTCGTGCACACAGTAGGGGGCCTATATTAGGCTTATGTCTGAATCCTCTCTTGTATTTATCTCAACCTGCACATTGTTTGGGGCGGCAGGGTAGTGGTTAGAGCGTTGGACTAGTAACCAGAAGGTTGCAAGTTCAAATTCCCGACCTGACAAGGTACAAATCTGTTCTGCCCCTGAACAGGTAGTTAACCCACTGTTCCTAGGCTGTCATTAAAAATAAGAGTTTGTTCTTAACTGACTTGCCTAGTTAAATAAAATTTCACATTGGTTCCAACCTAGCATTTAGTTTGGTACAGCAGGGTTAATATCAGCCTAGCATTTAGTTTGGTACAGCGGGGGTTAATATAAGCCTAGCATTTAGTTTGGTACAGCGGGGGTTAATGTACCCATCAGCTGTGTTCCTGTCCGACCTCAGAAACAATGTTTCACTTTAGAATTTTGATCTCTGTACAATATACACTGAGCGTACCAAACATTAGGAACACAAATTTAGTTGCACCAGAACAGCCTCAATTTGTTCGAGGAATGGACTCTTCAAGGTGTCCAAAGCGTTCCACAGAGATGCTGGATCCATGTTGACTTCAATGCTTCCTACAGTTGTGTCAAGTTGGCTGGATGTCCTTTAGGTGGTGGACCATTCTTCATACACACGGGAAAACTGTTGAGTGTGGAAAAACTCAGCAGTATTGAAAATCTAGTCACACTCAAAGAGGTGAGGCTACCATCTACTACCATACCCCTTTCAAAGGCACTTAAATCTTTTGTCTTGCCTGTTCACCCTCTGAATAGCACACGTACAAAATTCATGACTCAGTTGTCTCAAGGCTTAAAAACCCTACTTTAACCTGTCTCCTCCTCTTCATTTAGACTGATTTGAAGCGGATTTAACAAGTGATATCAATAATGGATCATAGCTGTCAGGGATCATAGTTGGGATGAGATAAAAGCTACAATTTCTCAAATTCTGAGCATTGTAATTGCGTAAAAAAAAGATTAAAGATGTTTTGTTCTGTTTTTTAATTTGGGAAATACGATGACTGTACTGGACTTTTAATGCGTTGCTATGGCGAGGAGGGATTATCAGCACTATGTGTTAACACAGTCAGTGCTAGTTTAGATTCAATTATGAGAAACCAGTACTACTGTAGTGGCTGTAGAAATTATATTCCATTCAATTCAATTGTCAACACATTTCAAACCTGCAGTTCTCTCATATTGAAACTAACAGGTATATGGAGAGATCATGTAGCCTACTATTAGATTGATAGGCTACAGTTTAAAATTCCCTTTCATGTATCTATTACAAATAGCATATTAGAACTGCACTATCTGTCTAGGGATGTTGACTCTGTACCGGTAACCCCTTTATAAAGCCCCGCTATTGTTATTTACTGCTGCTCTTTAATTATTTGTTATTCTTATCTCTTACTTTTTGGGGGGGATTTTCTTAAAACTGCAGTGTTGGTTTGTAAGTAAACATTTCACTAAGGTGATTATACCTGTTGTATCGATTTGATGTCTCAGGATGAGCTGCTTCGTCTGGCTAGGGATGTCTCAGGATGAGCTGCAACGTCTGTCTAGGGATGTCTCAGGATGAGCTGTAACGTATGTCTAGGGATGTCTCAGGATGAGCTGTAACGTCTGTCTAGGGATGTCTGTCTCAGGATGAGCTGTAACGTCTGTCTAGGGATGTCTGTCTCAGGATGAGCTGTAACGTCTGTCTAGAGATGTCTCAGGATGAGCTCTGCCTCCAATGACACAGTTTTCCTCTGCTGCTGGGAAACACAGCTGGGAGTAATGTGATTACTCAGTGTGTCAAGGGTTATGTGAGAGGAGACAGTCAGCCAGTCTGAACCAGTAGGAGTCTTCCTGGGGGGCTAGGAAAGACAGACAACCAACCTCATCAGACTTCCCTCTTGACTCTGGGAATCTGGGACTACCCTTGGCAATCAGCCAACAGTCTCTTTAAAACAAATCAAAGCAAACAAACTCTTATTCTTCTTTCTTCATCTTGTCAACAAACAAACAAACATCCACCAACAATCAGCTACAAAAATTAGGTGACGGATGTATGACCTAAAATGGAGACAACTGGCATGGTAAACTCTATAGCTGTAGCCTGATCGTGTTTTAAAGATCAGGAAATTTGAGAAGTCATCGTCGGAGAGTGCAAAGCTGAAGACATGGGATCTGGGTGGTGACAAGCAACAACAAGAAACGGTCCTGTGTAAGAGAGCTGCATTGTTCAGCAGTAAATCTCCACTTTGTGAGTCACACAAATTAGTTTCAGATGGTTCAACTTTTTTTTGTCACTAGAATTGTTGTTAAGAACACCATTACCTACTGCTATTGGTCAATGGGACAAGTGGCCCACTGTATCACCAGGAATATACTGAGTGGCTCACTCTAATCTTCATTCAGCACTCCCATCGTCTGAACCCATCGTCTGAACCCATCGTCTGAACCCATCATCTGAACCAACCGTCTGAACCAACCATGTTGTTCAATGTAAAATAAATTAATTCCCAAAAAACATTGTGCAACGTTTAATTAAACGGAAACAGTTCTGAACGACCTGTTGAGGGGGTTGGGCAGCGCTGCTCTGTAGAGACGACCTGTTGAGGGTTGGGCAGCGCTGCTCTGTAGAGACGACCTGTTGAGGGTTGGGCAGCGCTGCTCTGTAGAGACGACCTGTTGAGGGTTGGGCAGCGCTGCTCTGTAGATACGACCTGTTGAGGGTTGGGCAGCGCTGCTCTGTAGAGACGACCTGTTGAGGAGGTTGGGCAGCGCTGCTCTGTAGAGACGACCTGTTGAGGGTTGGGCAGCGCTGCTCTGTAGATACGACCTGTTGAGGAGGTTGGGCAGCGCTGCTCTGTAGAGACGACCTGTTGAGGGTTGGGCAGCGCTGCTCTGTAGATACGACCTGTTGAGGAGGTTGGGCAGCGCTGCTCTGTAGATACGACCTGTTGAGGAGGTTGGGCAGCGCTGCTCTGTAGATACGACCTGTGGAGGAGGTTGGGCAGCGCTGCTCTGTAGATACGACCTGTTGAGGAGGTTGGGCAGCGCTGCTCTGTAGAGACGACCTGCGGAGGGTTGGGCAGCGCTGCTCTGTAGATACGACCTGTTGAGGAGGTTGGGCAGCGCTGCTCTGTAGATACGACCTGTTGAGGGTTGGGCAGCGCTGCTCTGTAGATACGACCTGTTGAGGAGGTTGGGCAGCGCTGCTCTGTAGATACGACCTGTTGAGGAGGTTGGGCAGCGCTGCTCTGTAGATACGACCTGTTGAGGAGGTTGGGCAGCGCTGCTCTGTAGAGACGACCTGTTGAGGGTTGGGCAGCGCTGCTCTGTAGAGACGACCTGTTGAGGGTTGGGCAGCGCTGCTCTGTAGATACGACCTGTTGAGGGTTGGGCAGCGCTGCTCTGTAGAGACGACCTGTTGAGGAGGTTGGGCAGCGCTGCTCTGTAGAGACGACCTGTTGAGGGTTGGGCAGCGCTGCTCTGTAGATACGACCTGTTGAGGAGGTTGGGCAGCGCTGCTCTGTAGAGACGACCTGTTGAGGGTTGGGCAGCGCTGCTCTGTAGATACGACCTGTTGAGGAGGTTGGGCAGCGCTGCTCTGTAGAGACGACCTGCGGAGGGTTGGGCAGCGCTGCTCTGTAGATACGACCTGTTGAGGAGGTTGGGCAGCGCTGCTCTGTAGATACGACCTGTGGAGGAGGTTGGGCAGCGCTGCTCTGTAGATACGACCTGTTGAGGAGGTTGGGCAGCGCTGCTCTGTAGAGACGACCTGCGGAGGGTTGGGCAGCGCTGCTCTGTAGATACGACCTGTTGAGGAGGTTGGGCAGCGCTGCTCTGTAGATACGACCTGTTGAGGGTTGGGCAGCGCTGCTCTGTAGATACGACCTGTTGAGGAGGTTGGGCAGCGCTGCTCTGTAGATACGACCTGTTGAGGAGGTTGGGCAGCGCTGCTCTGTAGATACGACCTGTTGAGGAGGTTGGGCAGCGCTGCTCTGTAGAGACGACCTGTGGAGGGTTGGGCAGCGCTGCTCTGTAGATACGACCTGTTGAGGAGGTTGGGCAGCGCTGCTCTGTAGAGACGACCTGCGAAGGGTTGGGCAGCGCTGCTCTGTAGAGACGACCTGTGGAGGGTTGGGCAGCGCTGCTCTGTAGATACGACCTGTTGAGGGGGTTGGGCAGCGCTGCTCTGTAGAGACGACCTGTGGAGGGTTGGGCAGCGTTGCTCTGTAGATACGACCTGTTGAGGGGGTTGGGCAGCGCTGCTCTGTAGATACGACCTGTTGAGGGGGTTGGGCAGCGCTGCTCTGTAGATACGACCTGTTGAGGGGGTTGGGCAGCGCTGCTCTGTAGATACGACCTGTGGAGGGTTGGGCAGCGCTGCTCTGTAGATACGACCTGTTGAGGGGGTTGGGCAGCGCTGCTCTGTAGATACGACCTGTTGAGGGGGTTGGGCAGCGCTGCTCTGTAGATACGACCTGTTGAGGGGGTTGGGCAGCGCTGCTCTGTAGATACGACCTGTTGAGGGGGTTGGGCAGCGCTGCTCTGTAGATACGACCTGTTGAGGGGGTTGGGCAGCGCTGCTCTGTAGAGACGACCTGTTGAGGGGGTTGGGCAGCGCTGCTCTGTAGATACGACCTGTTGAGGGGGTTGGGCAGCGCTGCTCTGTAGATACGACCTGTTGAGGGGGTTGGGCAGCGCTGCTCTGTAGATACGACCTGTTGAGGGGGTTGGGCAGCGCTGCTCTGTAGATACGACCTGTGGAGGAGGTTGGGCAGCGCTGCTCTGTAGATACGACCTGTTGAGGGGGTTGGGCAGCGCTGCTCTGTAGATACGACCTGTTGAGGGTTGGGCAGCGCTGCTCTGTAGATACGACCTGTTGAGGGTTGGGCAGCGCTGCTCTGTAGATACGACCTGTTGAGGAGGTTGGGCAGCGCTGCTCTGTAGATACGACCTGTTGAGGGTTGGGCAGCGCTGCTCTGTAGATACGACCTGTTGAGGGGGTTGGGAAACAAGTTCAGGGAGTGCGTAATTAGATTAACAAATGAACAAAACAAGAAACACGAACAGCGTACAAACATGAAACTGAAACAGAAACAATAACGCCTGGGGAAGGAACCAAAGGGAGAGACAGTATACAGGGCAGGTAATCAAGGAGGTGATGGACTCCAGGTGAGTGTCAATAATGCGCTGACGCGCGTAACGACGGTGACAGGTGTGCGCCCTAACGAGCAGCCTGGTGACCTAGAGGCCGGAGAGGGAGCACACGTGACAGTTGTGATGACTGAATGCTTGTTTTGGCAAGGAAGTGAAACCGTGAACGTTTTAACATGGCAAAACTGTTGGGTACAAAACAAAAAAGACTATATAAAGGTATGTGTCAAAATCCTGGGAAACCCGAACTCGGCATTCCAAGAAATCCGTGATTCACACAACACAGTCTGATGATGTTGCGGCAGTACACAGTTCTATGTGGGAACAGCTGTTATGCTGTGAGCCATTTGTGCGGTCTGCTCATTTACTTACAGAACGTCAAGAAATGAGAAACCACATCCCACATATCAAGAGACTCTTGGTAGCGTGCGATTAGACAAATATATATTTATGTATTGATTTTTTTTTGCTCATTGTTTGTGTTTCCTTTTGTTCCTCAACAGTGTTATCGTCTGACGGCCGGCTGTCCTCAACAGTGTTATCGTCTGACGGTAGGCCGTCTTCAACAGTGTTATCGTCTGACGGTAGGCCGTCTTCAACAGTGTTATCGTCTGACCGCCGGCTGTCCTCAACAGTGTTATCGTCTGACGGTAGGCCGTCTTCAACAGTGTTATCGTCTGACCGCCGGCTGTCCTCAACAGTGTTATCGTCTGACGGTAGGCCGTCTTCAACAGTGTTATCGTCTGACCGCCGGCTGTCCACAACAGTGTTATCGTCTGACCGCCGGCTGTCCTCAACAGTGTTATCGTCTGATGGTAGGCCGTCTTCAACAGTGTTATCGTCTGACGGTAGGCCGTCCTCAACAGTGTTATCGTCTGACGGTAGGCTGTCCTCAACAGTGTTATCGTCTGACGGTAGGCCGTCTTCAACAGTGTTATCGTCTGACGGTAGGCTGTCCTCAACAGTGTTATCGTCTGACGGTAGGCCGTCTTCAACAGTGTTATCGTCTGACGGTAGGCTGTCCTCAACAGTGTTATCGTCTGACGGTAGGCTGTCCTCAACAGTGTTATCGTCTGACGGTAGGCCGTACTCAACAGTGTTATCGTCTGACGGTAGGCCGTCTTCAACAGTGTTATCGTCTGACGGTAGGCTGTCCTCAACAGTGTTATCGTCTGACGGTAGGCCTTCCTCAACAGTGTTATCGTCTGACGGTAGGCCGTCTTCAACAGTGTTATCGTCTGACGGTAGGCTGTCCTCAACAGTGTTATCGTCTGACGGTAGGCCGTCTTCAACAGTGTTATCGTCTGACGGTAGGCTGTCCTCAACAGTGTTATCGTCTGACGGTAGGCCGTCTTCAACAGTGTTATCGTCTGACGGCCGGCTGTCCTCAACAGTGTTATCGTCTGACGGTAGGCCGTCTTCAACAGTGTTATCGTCTGACCGCCGGCTGTCCTCAACAGTGTTATCGTCTGACGGTAGGCCGTCTTCAACAGTGTTATCGTCTGACCGCCGGCTGTCCACAACAGTGTTATCGTCTGACCGCCGGCTGTCCTCAACAGTGTTATCGTCTGACGGTAGGCCGTCCTCAACAGTGTTATCGTCTGACGGTAGGCTGTCCTCAACAGTGTTATCGTCTGACGGTAGGCCGTCTTCAACAGTGTTATCGTCTGACGGTAGGCTGTCCTCAACAGTGTTATCGTCTGACGGTAGGCTGTCCTCAACAGTGTTATCGTCTGACGGTAGGCCGTCTTCAACAGTGTTATCGTCTGACGGTAGGCTGTCCTCAACAGTGTTATCATCTGACTGCCGGCTGTCCTCAACAGTGTTATCGTCTGACGGCCGGCTGTCCTCAACAGTGTTATCGTCTGAGGGCCGGCTGTCCTGAGGGCCGTGCAGGGTAGAGATAATACTGAGAGACAAGGCTTATCTTCTCCTTGTACTCTGACTGTATCTGCGTTACATAAGACTTGTATTGCACTACCTGTTTTTACTAGACCACTCAGTACAGGATACGGGTCAGGGAGGTTGTTTATATAAATGATAATGAAGTTATTTAAACAGAGCATATCTCAGTTACATAAGATTGTGTTACTTGTTTTGTATTTTGCTAGGCTTCTTTAGTCTCGTTACAGGATATGTGTCATGAACTCATGATCTTTTCTTACTATATACTTACTGATAGGTTCAAGGATCATTGTGTGGCTCAAATCCCTATCCAGCTTTATACTCCCATCCTGACGATGTTACAATTGTGACAAGACGAGACAAGGGCCTGTATCCAAGAAGTGTCTCGGAGTGCTGATCTGGGAACAGTCTTGACTTTCAGATCATCCGTGAATAAGATTTGTATGGACAGATCCTAGATCAACACTCCAACTCAGAGAACCTTTGTGGATATGGGCCCAGATCACTAAAGCAGAGTTTTACATAAATATATAAATATAGTTTCATTTCATAGACAGTAGATACAAGCCAGGTCATTAATCAGATGTATGAAATTTTGGATTCTCCCTGACAGATGACTCATCGTGTGTGTGTGCGTGCGTGCGTGCGTGCATGCGTGCGTTTGTGTGTGTGTGTACTGTGTGTGTGTGTACTGTGTGTATGTTTGTATCTGTGTGTGTGTTTCCAGACAGTGAATGTGAATGTGTGTTAATTATCATACATACTACATACTACAGCAGAGTCCCCAACTGGCGGCCTGTGGATAGTTTTATTTGGCCTGTGGGTGGTTTTATTTGGCCTGTGGGTGGTTTTATTTGACCCCCGGGTTGTTTTATTTGACCCCCGGGTGGTTTTATTTGACCCCCGGGTGGTTTTATTTGACCCCCGGGTTGTTTTATTTGGCCTGTGGGTGGTTTTATTTTAACTGTGGGTGGTTTTATTTGGCCTGTGGGTGGTTTTATTTGGCCTGTGGGTGGTTTTATTTTACCTGTGGGTGATTTTATGTGGGTGGTTTTATTTGGCCTGTTGAGGGGGTTGGGCAGCGCTGCTCTGTAGAGACGACCTGTGGAGGGTTGGGCAGCGTTGCTCTGTAGATACGACCTGTTGAGGGGGTTGGGCAGCGCTGCTCTGTAGATACGACCTGTTGAGGGGGTTGGGCAGCGCTGCTCTGTAGATACGACCTGTTGAGGGGGTTGGGCAGCGCTGCTCTGTAGATACGACCTGTGGAGGGTTGGGCAGCGCTGCTCTGTAGATACGACCTGTTGAGGGGGTTGGGCAGCGCTGCTCTGTAGATACGACCTGTTGAGGGGGTTGGGCAGCGCTGCTCTGTAGATACGACCTGTTGAGGGGGTTGGGCAGCGCTGCTCTGTAGATACGACCTGTTGAGGGGGTTGGGCAGCGCTGCTCTGTAGATACGACCTGTTGAGGGGGTTGGGCAGCGCTGCTCTGTAGAGACGACCTGTTGAGGGGGTTGGGCAGCGCTGCTCTGTAGATACGACCTGTTGAGGGGGTTGGGCAGCGCTGCTCTGTAGATACGACCTGTTGAGGGGGTTGGGCAGCGCTGCTCTGTAGATACGACCTGTTGAGGGGGTTGGGCAGCGCTGCTCTGTAGATACGACCTGTGGAGGAGGTTGGGCAGCGCTGCTCTGTAGATACGACCTGTTGAGGGGGTTGGGCAGCGCTGCTCTGTAGATACGACCTGTTGAGGGTTGGGCAGCGCTGCTCTGTAGATACGACCTGTTGAGGGTTGGGCAGCGCTGCTCTGTAGATACGACCTGTTGAGGAGGTTGGGCAGCGCTGCTCTGTAGATACGACCTGTTGAGGGTTGGGCAGCGCTGCTCTGTAGATACGACCTGTTGAGGGGGTTGGGAAACAAGTTCAGGGAGTGCGTAATTAGATTAACAAATGAACAAAACAAGAAACACGAACAGCGTACAAACATGAAACTGAAACAGAAACAATAACGCCTGGGGAAGGAACCAAAGGGAGAGACAGTATACAGGGCAGGTAATCAAGGAGGTGATGGACTCCAGGTGAGTGTCAATAATGCGCTGACGCGCGTAACGACGGTGACAGGTGTGCGCCCTAACGAGCAGCCTGGTGACCTAGAGGCCGGAGAGGGAGCACACGTGACAGTTGTGATGACTGAATGCTTGTTTTGGCAAGGAAGTGAAACCGTGAACGTTTTAACATGGCAAAACTGTTGGGTACAAAACAAAAAAGACTATATAAAGGTATGTGTCAAAATCCTGGGAAACCCGAACTCGGCATTCCAAGAAATCCGTGATTCACACAACACAGTCTGATGATGTTGCGGCAGTACACAGTTCTATGTGGGAACAGCTGTTATGCTGTGAGCCATTTGTGCGGTCTGCTCATTTACTTACAGAACGTCAAGAAATGAGAAACCACATCCCACATATCAAGAGACTCTTGGTAGCGTGCGATTAGACAAATATATATTTATGTATTGATTTTTTTTTGCTCATTGTTTGTGTTTCCTTTTGTTCCTCAACAGTGTTATCGTCTGACGGCCGGCTGTCCTCAACAGTGTTATCGTCTGACGGTAGGCCGTCTTCAACAGTGTTATCGTCTGACGGTAGGCCGTCTTCAACAGTGTTATCGTCTGACCGCCGGCTGTCCTCAACAGTGTTATCGTCTGACGGTAGGCCGTCTTCAACAGTGTTATCGTCTGACCGCCGGCTGTCCTCAACAGTGTTATCGTCTGACGGTAGGCCGTCTTCAACAGTGTTATCGTCTGACCGCCGGCTGTCCACAACAGTGTTATCGTCTGACCGCCGGCTGTCCTCAACAGTGTTATCGTCTGATGGTAGGCCGTCTTCAACAGTGTTATCGTCTGACGGTAGGCCGTCCTCAACAGTGTTATCGTCTGACGGTAGGCTGTCCTCAACAGTGTTATCGTCTGACGGTAGGCCGTCTTCAACAGTGTTATCGTCTGACGGTAGGCTGTCCTCAACAGTGTTATCGTCTGACGGTAGGCCGTCTTCAACAGTGTTATCGTCTGACGGTAGGCTGTCCTCAACAGTGTTATCGTCTGACGGTAGGCTGTCCTCAACAGTGTTATCGTCTGACGGTAGGCCGTACTCAACAGTGTTATCGTCTGACGGTAGGCCGTCTTCAACAGTGTTATCGTCTGACGGTAGGCTGTCCTCAACAGTGTTATCGTCTGACGGTAGGCCTTCCTCAACAGTGTTATCGTCTGACGGTAGGCCGTCTTCAACAGTGTTATCGTCTGACGGTAGGCTGTCCTCAACAGTGTTATCGTCTGACGGTAGGCCGTCTTCAACAGTGTTATCGTCTGACGGTAGGCTGTCCTCAACAGTGTTATCGTCTGACGGTAGGCCGTCTTCAACAGTGTTATCGTCTGACGGCCGGCTGTCCTCAACAGTGTTATCGTCTGACGGTAGGCCGTCTTCAACAGTGTTATCGTCTGACCGCCGGCTGTCCTCAACAGTGTTATCGTCTGACGGTAGGCCGTCTTCAACAGTGTTATCGTCTGACCGCCGGCTGTCCACAACAGTGTTATCGTCTGACGGCCGGCTGTCCTCAACAGTGTTATCGTCTGACGGTAGGCCGTCCTCAACAGTGTTATCGTCTGACGGTAGGCTGTCCTCAACAGTGTTATCGTCTGACGGTAGGCCGTCTTCAACAGTGTTATCGTCTGACGGTAGGCTGTCCTCAACAGTGTTATCGTCTGACGGTAGGCTGTCCTCAACAGTGTTATCGTCTGACGGTAGGCCGTCTTCAACAGTGTTATCGTCTGACGGTAGGCTGTCCTCAACAGTGTTATCATCTGACTGCCGGCTGTCCTCAACAGTGTTATCGTCTGACGGCCGGCTGTCCTCAACAGTGTTATCGTCTGAGGGCCGGCTGTCCTGAGGGCCGTGCAGGGTAGAGATAATACTGAGAGACAAGGCTTATCTTCTCCTTGTACTCTGACTGTATCTGCGTTACATAAGACTTGTATTGCACTACCTGTTTTTACTAGACCACTCAGTACAGGATACGGGTCAGGGAGGTTGTTTATATAAATGATAATGAAGTTATTTAAACAGAGCATATCTCAGTTACATAAGATTGTGTTACTTGTTTTGTATTTTGCTAGGCTTCTTTAGTCTCGTTACAGGATATGTGTCATGAACTCATGATCTTTTCTTACTATATACTTACTGATAGGTTCAAGGATCATTGTGTGGCTCAAATCCCTATCCAGCTTTATACTCCCATCCTGACGATGTTACAATTGTGACAAGACGAGACAAGGGCCTGTATCCAAGAAGTGTCTCGGAGTGCTGATCTGGGAACAGTCTTGACTTTCAGATCATCCGTGAATAAGATTTGTATGGACAGATCCTAGATCAACACTCCAACTCAGAGAACCTTTGTGGATATGGGCCCAGATCACTAAAGCAGAGTTTTACATAAATATATAAATATAGTTTCATTTCATAGACAGTAGATACAAGCCAGGTCATTAATCAGATGTATGAAATTTTGGATTCTCCCTGACAGATGACTCATCGTGTGTGTGTGCGTGCGTGCGTGCGTGCATGCGTGCGTTTGTGTGTGTGTGTACTGTGTGTGTGTGTACTGTGTGTATGTTTGTATCTGTGTGTGTGTTTCCAGACAGTGAATGTGAATGTGTGTTAATTATCATACATACTACATACTACAGCAGAGTCCCCAACTGGCGGCCTGTGGATAGTTTTATTTGGCCTGTGGGTGGTTTTATTTGGCCTGTGGGTGGTTTTATTTGACCCCCGGGTTGTTTTATTTGACCCCCGGGTGGTTTTATTTGACCCCCGGGTGGTTTTATTTGACCCCCGGGTTGTTTTATTTGGCCTGTGGGTGGTTTTATTTTAACTGTGGGTGGTTTTATTTGGCCTGTGGGTGGTTTTATTTGGCCTGTGGGTGGTTTTATTTTACCTGTGGGTGATTTTATGTGGGTGGTTTTATTTGGCCTGTGGATGGTTTTATTTGACCCCCGGGGGTTTTTATTTGACTCCCGGGTGGTTTTATTTGACCCCCGGGTGGATTAATTTGACCCCCGGATGGAGTCATCTGTCAGGGGCAATCCAAAGTTTTGTACATCTGATTCATGAACTGGCTATTGTCTATGAAATTATAAAACTATAAATACACTTAAAAAAAAAAATACATTATTTTATTGTCATTGTTGGACATAAAAGACTGTAAAAGAACATCAGGATTTCAGCTCCAAGTTACTTTAATTAGTATTCCCAGTATTAATACAGAGAGATGTGATCTATACAAATGCACACAAGGTTTGAAATGATTATGCTTTAGTCTTGTCTTATTTATCTGTTTGGGTTTCTTGCGGTCAAATCATCTACAAATGATTTGTAATTATGTCCCATTCTCTATTTGATGATCCCTGTGCTAGAGCATAGACAGACGATCAGTGGAAGAGGGTGAGGTACATATTCTGAGGCTCTGCCATTGTCTGCCACCAGGGCAATGTGTTCATTTCTATTTCACAACATGAACCATATCCTCCCCAGTAAATTAGCTCCTCCCCTCTTATGAGCTCCTCCTCTCTTATGAGCTCCCCCCCTCTTATGAGCTCCTCCCCTCTTCCTCATATCTAGTGTTTTCAGCTAAGTGCTGTAGAGAAACTCACATATTACTCAACTCTATGAGACCTACTACTGAACCAATTCTTTATTGCTGAACTGCATAGTAAACCCCTAATTTAGCTGAATTTAAACTGATATGGAAGTCATACATGAAAGGATTATTGATTAAAGATGTGAATCTACTGTATAATTGTTGAAAGAATTCTGGGAAAGAAACACTTAATGGTCTCCTGTTCAGTTAGGGAAATGTAGATACATCAGGTGAAACCTCTCAAGTGTCTCTAATTCTACATTCTGGGATTTGTTTCTATGCAAAACACCTGGCCTGAAACTTGTATCCTCTCTCTCAAATCCCAGATAGGATAGCTTTGATGCATACTGTTTAATAAGAACATCATAAAAAAATCAAAACTGGGGGGGATTTAGGAGTGATTCTCTCTCTCTCTCTCTGTCTCTCTGTCTCTCTCTCTCCTCTCTCTCCTCTCTCTCTCTCTCTCTCTCTGTCTCTCTCTCTCTCTCTCTCTCTCTCTCTCTCTGTCTCTCTGTCTCTCTGTCTCTCTCTCTCTCTCTCTCTCTCTCTCTCTCTCCTCTCTCTCCTCTCTCTCCTCTCTCTCTCTCTCTCTCTGTCTCTCTGTCTCTCTCTCTCTCTCTGTCTCTCTGTCTCTCTCTCTCTCTCTCCTCTCCTCTCTCTCTCCTCTCTCCTCTCTCTCCTCTCTCTCCTCTCTCTCCTCTCTCTCTCTCTCTCTCTCTCTCTCTCTCTCTCTCTCTCACACACAGGATGTGATCATTCACTCACATGGACACAGTCAACTATGAGTGAAAATAGACTCTGGGTCAGGAGTGCAGATTCTCCTAAGTTGAAGATTCAGAGGTCATGAGAGAACATGAAAATGTTTGGAAAGACAGAATGAGGAAGTAGAGGGATCATTCCTCTTTTCTCTATATAATAATACGACAGAATAAAGAAGTAGAGAGATCATTCCTCGCTTCTCTACATAATAATAAGACAGAATGAGGAAGTAGAGATCATTCCTCTCTTCTCTACATAATAATAAGACAGAATGAGGAAGTAGAGGGATCATTCCTCTCTTCTCTACATAATAATAAGACAGAATGAGGAAGTAGAGAGATCATTCCTCGCTTCTCTACATAATAAGACAGAATGAGGAAGTAGAGGGATCATTCCTCTTTTCTCTACATAATAATAAGACAGAATGAGGAAGTAGAGAGATCATTCCTCGCTTCTCTACATAATAATAAGACAGAAGGAGGAAGTAGAGATCATTCCTCGCTTCTCTACATAATAATAAGACAGAATGAGGAAGTAGAGAGATCATTCCTCGCTTCTCTACATAATAATAAGACAGAAGGAGGAAGTAGAGATCATTCCTCGCTTCTCTACATAATAATAAGACAAAATGAGGAAGTAGAGAGATCATTCCTCGCTTCTCTACATAATAATAAGACAGAAGGAGGAAGTAGAGATCATTCCTCGCTTCTCTACATAATAATAAGACAGAATGAGGAAGTAGAGAGATCATTCCTCGCTTCTCTACATAATAATAAGACAGAATGAGGAAGTAGAGATCATTCCTCGCTTCTTTACATAATAATAAGACAGAATGAGGAAGTAGAGGGATCATTCCTCTCTTCTCTACATAATAATAAGACAGAATGAGGAAGTAGAGAGATCATTCCTCGCTTCTCTACATAATAATAAGACAGAATGAGGAAGTAGAGATCATTCCTCGCTTCTCTACATAATAATAAGACAGAAGGAGGAAGTAGAGAGATCATTCCTCGCTTCTCTACATAATAATAAGACAGAAGGAGGAAGTAGAGAGTGTTATTTCATGAATGGGGAACGACCCCACTTATACCAGAGAGGATTACATCAGTAGAGCAGTGAGATCATTCCCCACTCCTCTAGATAATAATACCAACAGCCAAGTCTCAGTGCACTGACCACACCTCACACTGCTCTTGCAGTGCGGGGAGGCAGGTAGCCTAGTGGTTAGAGTGGAGGGGCGGCAGGTAGACTAGTGGTTAGAGTGGAGGGGCGGCAGGTAGACTAGTGGTTAGAGTGGAGGGGCGGCAGGTAGACTAGTGGTTAGAGTGGAGGGGCGGCAGGTAGCCTAGTGGTTAGAGTGGAGGGGCGGCAGGTAGCCTAGTGGTTAGAGTGGAGGGGCGGCAGGTAGCCTAGAGGTTAGAGTGTTGGACTAGTAACCGAATGGTTGCAAGATCTAATCCCTGAGCTGACAAGGTAAAGAAAGACCTGTCGTTCTGCCCCCTGAACAAGGCAGTTAACCTACTGTTCCTAGGCCCTCATTGAAAATAAGAATTTGTTCTTAACTGACTTGCCTGGTTAAATAAAGGTTAAAACAAACGACATGCTTTACTGAAAGCCTACAGAGACAGTATAAAGCTTTTTAACTTGTCATAAGCAGTGGTGGGAAAAGTACTTGATTGTCGTACTTGAAAGTAAAGATACCTTAAAAAAGTTCAAAGTAAGATACCTTAATAGAAAATGACTCAAGTAAAAGTCACCCAGTAAAATACTACTTGAGTAAAAGTCTAAAAGTATTTGATTATAATTATACTGAAGTATCACAAGTAAAAGGTATTACCACACAACACTTTTTGTTTTTTCATTTTTTTTCCATTTACGGATAGCCAGGGGCACACTCCAATACTCAGACATCATTTACAAACAAGTCTGCCAGATCAGAGGCAGTAGGGACGACCAGGGATGTTCTCTTGGTAAGTGTGTGAATTAGACCATTTTCCTGTCCTGTTAAGCATTCAAAATGTAACGAGCACTTTTGGGTGTCAAGGAAAATGTACTTAGTAAAAAAATAAATACATTTCTTAAGGAACGAAGTGAAAGTAAACGTTGTCAAACATATAAATAGTCAAGTAAAGTACAGATACCTCCAAAAAAACTATTTAAGTAGTACTTTAAAGTATTTTTACTGAAGTACTTTACACCACTGTAAGCTGGCCTTTATGTCCTGTTATTTATTTTGTATCACATTTCAAAGGATCACTTGAATTGAGTCTTACAATGTATTATACCTGCGAGTACTGCTTACTGTACCTTTAACAGATAAACAAAATGGAAAAGTCCGGGATCAAAGCCAATACCTGTTGTTTACTTTTCTCGTGCTATAAATTGTTTGGTCTCCCTCTGCTGACTCTGCTTTTCACTTCCTTTCAAAATGGACACCTGTTCAGGTGAACTGACCTCAATACATTCTGACCCACACATTTAGGAGTGCACACACACACGCACGCACGCACACGCACGCACACACGCGGGCGCACGTACACAGACACACTCCTTAGTCTTATGGCAGACTAACCATGGTCAGCAACACAACACAATCTGTGGTAGTAAATCAGATGTCTATTGAATGAGAGGGGGAGGTGATGGTTTATGGGAAAGCTGAGCTCATTTCCTCCCTATAGTCCAAGTCCGGTAATCGCCTTTTCTGAGCAGGAAGAGGCACTAGATATAGAGTCAGAGGAGGGTTTCCTAACATCAACCTGAACGGGTAACGCATTTAATCAATAAAGCTGCATTACTTCAGAGTGATGAACAGCATAGTGTGTGTGTGTGAGAGAGAGAGTGATGAACAGCATAGGTGCACATATTCCCTGTGAATGACGTTGTTGATTCCATCATCCCAGCCCTTCCCTCTCGTGTGTCGGAGAGACGTGTGTATGTGTGTGTATGTGTATGTGAGTGTGTGTGTGTGTGTGGGGGGGGGGGGGGTACAGTCAGTGCAGTGGTGACAGAGGTAGAGTGACACAGCTGTGCAGAGGTTATGTGTGTGTATGTGTGTGTGTGTGTTTGCAGATGAGGATAGGTACATGTCTGTGCGCATACGTGTGTGTGTGCCTCACAGCACAGCGTTTAGCTTGCTGACGTGACACATCTATTCCTCAGAGCAGAGTGCTGCAGGGGTATGTCTGTGTGTGTCGTCCCATTAACCTGCCTGTCTGAGATAAGTGTGGAATCAGTACTTATTGACTAGGAATCCTGACATAAGGATCCTTTCTCCTTCTCCAGTCTCCCGTCCCCCACCTAAATGGATATAAAACACAGCTCCCCGTCTCGTCCCCCACCCACCTACATTGATATATAACACAGCTCCCCGTCTCGTCCCCCACCCACCTACATGGATATAAAACACAGCCAGGCTCCCGTCTCGTCCCCCACCCACCTACATGGATATAAAACACAGCCAGCCTCCCGTCTCGTCCCCCACCCACCTACATTGATATAAAACACAGCCAGGCTCCTGTCTCGTCCCACCCACCTACATGGATATAAAACACAGCCAGCCTCCCGTCTCGTCCCCCACCCACCTACATGGATATAAAACACAGCCAGGCTCCAGTCTCGTCCCCCACCCACCTACATGGATATAAAACACAGCAAGGCTCCCGCCTCGTCCCCCACCCACCTACATGGATATAAAACACAGCCAGCCTCCCGTCTCGTCCCCCACCCACCTACATTGATATAAAACACAGCCAGGCTCCTGTCTCGTCCCCCACCCACCTACATTGATATAAAACACAGCCAGGCTCCTGTCTCGTCCCCCACCCTCCTACATGGACATAAAACACAGCTCCCCGTCTCGTCCCCCACCAACCTACATTGATATAAAACACAGCTCCCCGTCTCGTCCCCCACCCACCTACATTGATATAAAACACAGCCAGGCTCCTGTCTCGTCCCCCACCCACCTACATTGATATAAAACACAGCCAACCTCCCGTCTCGTCCCCCACCCACCTACATGGATATAAAACACAGCCAGGCTCCCCGTCTCGTCCCCCAACCACCTACATGGATATAAAACACAGCTCCCCGTCTCGTCCCCCACCCAGCTACATGGATATAAAACACAGCTCCCCGTCTCGTCCCCCACCCACCTACATGGATATAAAACACAGCCAGGCTCCCCGTCTCGTCCCCCACCCACCTACATGGATATAAAACACAGCTCCCCGTCTCGTCCCCCACCCACCTACATGGATATAAAACACAGCTCCCCGTCTCGTCCCCCACCCAGCTACATGGATATAAAACACAGCTCCCCGTCTCGTCCCCCACCCACCTACATTGATATAAAACACAGCCAGGCTCCTGTCTCGTCCCCCACCCACCTACATTGATATAAAACACAGCCAGTCTCCTGTCTCGTCCCCCACCCACCTACATTGATATAAAACACAGCCAACCTCCAGTCTCGTCCCCCACCCACCTACATGGATATAAAACACAGCCAGGCTCCCCGTCTCGTCCCCCACCCACCTACATTGATATAAAACACAGCCAGGCTCCTGTCTCGTCCCCCACCCACCTACATTGATATAAAACACAGCCAGGCTCCTGTCTCGTCCCCCACCAACCTACATTGATATAAAACACAGCCAGGCTCCTGTCTCGTCCCCCACCCCCTTACATGGATATAAAACACAGCTCCCCGTCTCGTCCCCCACCCACCTACATGGATATAAAACACAGCCAGTCTCCTGTCTCGTCCCCCACCCACCTACATTGATATAAAACACAGCCAGGCTCCTGTCTCGTCCCCAAACCCCCTACATGGACATAAAACACAGCTCCCCGTCTCGTCCCCCACACACATACATGGATATAAAACACAGCCAACTTCCCGTCTCGTCCCCCACCCACCTACATTGATATAAAACACAGCTCCCCGTCTCGTCCCCCACCCACCTACATTGATATAAAACACAGCCAGGCTCCTGTCTCGTCCCCCACCCACCTACATTGATATAAAACACAGCCAGGCTCCTGTCTCGTCCCCCACCCCCCTACATGGACATAAAACACAGCTCCCCGTCTCGTCCCCCACCAACCTACATTGATATAAAACACAGCTCCCCGTCTCGTCCCCCACCCACCTACATTGATATAAAACACAGCCAGGCTCCTGTCTCGTCCCCCACCCACCTACATTGATATAAAACACAGCCAACCTCCCGTCTCGTCCCCCACCCACCTACATGGATATAAAACACAGCCAGGCTCCCCGTCTCGTCCCCCACCCACCTACATGGATATAAAACACAGCCAGGCTCCCGTCTCGTCCCCCACCCACCTACATGGATATAAAACACAGCCAGGCTCCCGTCTCGTTCCCCACCCACCTACATGGATATAAAACACAGCCAGGCTCCCGTCTCGTCCCCCACCCACCTACATGGATATAAAACACAGCTCCCCGTCTCGTCCTCCACCCAGCTACATGGACATAAAACACAGCTCCCCGTCTCGTCCCCCACCCACCTACATTGATATAAAACACAGCCAGGCTCCTGTCTCGTCCCCCACCCACCTACATTGATATAAAACACAGCCAGGCTCTTGTCTCGTCCCCCACCCACCTACATTGATATAAAACACAGCCAGTCTCCTGTCTCGTCCCCCACCCACCTACATTGATATAAAACACAGCCAACCTCCCGTCTCATCCCCCACCCACCTACATGGATATAAAACACAGCCAGGCTCCCCGTCTCGTCCCCCACCCACCTACATGGATATAAAACACAGCCAGGCTCCTGTCTCGTCCCCCACCCACCTACATGGATATAAAACACAGCCAGGCTCCCGTCTCGTCCCCCACCTACATGGATATAAAACACAGCTCCCCGTCTCGTCCCCCACCCCCCTCCCGTCTCGTCCCCCACCTACATGGATATAAAACACAGCTCCCCGTCTCGTCCCCCACCCCCCTCCCGTCTCGTCCCCCACCTACATGGATATAAAACACAGCTCCCCGTCTCGTCCCCCAAGACCCTCCCGTCTCGTCCCCCACCCCCCTCCCGTCTCGTCCCCCACCTACATGGATATAAAACACAGCTCCCCGTCTCGTCCCCCACCCCCCTCCCGTCTCGTCCCCCACACCCCTCCCGTCTCGTCCCCCACCTACATGGATATAAAACACAGCTCCCCTTCTCGTCCCCCACCCCCCTCCCGTCTCGTCCCCCACCCACCTACATGGATATAAAACACAGCTCCCCATCTCGTCCCCCACCCCCCTCCCGTCTCGTCACCCACCCCCCTCCCGTCTCGTCCCCCACCCACCTACATTGATATAAAACACAGCCAGGCTCCTGTCTCGTCCCCCACCCACCTACATTGATATAAAACACAGCCAGGCTCCTGTCTCGTCCCCCACCCACCTACATTGATATAAAACACAGCCAGTCTCCTGTCTCGTCCCCCACCCACCTACATTGATATAAAACACAGCCAACCTCCCGTCTCGTCCCCCACCCACCTACATGGATATAAAACACAGCCAGGCTCCCCGTCTCGTCCCCCACCCACCTACATGGATATAAAACACAGCCAGGCTCCCGTCTCGTCCCCCACCCACCTACATGGATATAAAACACAGCCAGGCTCCCGTCTCGTTCCCCACCCGCCTACATGGATATAAAACACAGCTCCCCGTCTCGTCCCCCACCTACATGGATATAAAACACAGCTCCCCGTCTCGTCCCCCACCCCCCTCCCGTCTCGTCCCCCACCCCCCTCCCGTCTCGTCCCCCACCTACATGGATATAAAACACAGCTCCCCGTCTCGTCCCCCACCCCCCTCCCGTCACGTCCCCCACCCCCCTCCCGTCTCGTCCCCCACCTACATGGATATAAAACACAGCTCCCCGTCTCGTCCCCCATCCCCCTCCCGTCTCGTCCCCCACCTACTTGGATATAAAACACAGCTCCCCGTCTCGTCCCCCACCCCCCTCCCGTCTCGTCCCCCACCTACATGGCTATAAAACACAGCTCCCCGTCTCGTCCCCCACCCACCTACATGGATATAAAACACAGCTCCCCGTCTCGTCCCCCACCCCCCTCCCGTCTCGTCCCCCACCCCCCTCCCGTCTCGTCCCCCACCTACATGGATATAAAACACATCTCCCCGTCTCGTCCCCCACCCACCTACATGGATATAAAACACAGCTCCCCGTCTCGTCCCCCACCCCCCTCCCGTCTCGTCCCCCACCCCCCTCCCGTCTCGTCCCCCACCTACATTGATATAAAACACAGCCAGGCTCCTGTCTCGTCCCCCACCCACCTACATTGATATAAAACACAGCCAGGCTCCTGTCTCGTCCCCCACCCACCTACATTGATATAAAACACAGCCAGTCTCCTGTCTCGTCCCCCACCCACCTACATTGATATAAAACACAGCCAACCTCCCGTCTCGTCCCCCACCCACCTACATGGATATAAAACACAGCCAGGCTCCCCGTCTCGTCCCCCACCCACCTACATGGATATAAAACACAGCCAGGCTCCCGTCTCGTCCCCCACCCACCTACATGGATATAAAACACAGCCAGGCTCCCGTCTCGTTCCCCACCCGCCTACATGGATATAAAACACAGCTCCCCGTCTCGTCCCCCACCTACATGGATATAAAACACAGCTCCCCGTCTCGTCCCCCACCCCCCTCCCGTCTCGTCCCCCACCCCCCTCCCGTCTCGTCCCCCACCTACATGGATATAAAACACAGCTCCCCGTCTCGTCCCCCACCCCCCTCCCGTCTCGTCCCCCACCCCCCTCCCGTCTCGTCCCCCACCTACATGGATATAAAACACAGCTCCCCGTCTCGTCCCCCAAGACCCTCCCGTCTCGTCCCCCACCCCCCTCCCGTCTCGTCCCCCACCTACATGGATATAAAACACAGCTCCCCGTCTCGTCCCCCACCCCCCTCCCGTCTCGTCCCCCACACCCCTCCCGTCTCGTCCCCCACCTACATGGATATAAAACACAGCTCCCCGTCTCGTCCCCCACCCCCCTCCCGTCTCGTCCCCCACCCACCTACATGGATATAAAACACAGCTCCCCGTCTCGTCCCCCATCCCCCTCCCGTCTCGTCCCCCACCTACGTGGATATAAAACACAGCTCCCCGTCTCGTCCCCCACCCCCTCCCGTCTCGTCCCCCACCTACATGGCTATAAAACACAGCTCCCCGTCTCGTCCCCCACCCACCTACATGGATATAAAACACAGCTCCCCGTCTCGTCCCCCACCCCCCTCCCGTCTCGTCCCCCACCCCCCTCCCGTCTCGTCCCCCACCTACATGGATATAAAACACAGCTCCCCGTCTCGTCCCCCATCCCCCTCCCGTCTCGTCCCCCACCTACGTGGAT
>NC_048566.1:96950294-97042794 GCF_013265735.2 Oncorhynchus mykiss
TTGTTGGTCACAGGAAGCCATTGTTGGTCACAGGCAGCCATTGTTGGTCACAGGAAGCCATTGTTGTTCACAGGCAGCCATTGTTGGCCACAAGCAGCCATTGTTGGCCACAGGCAGCCATTGTTGGTCACAGGCAGCCATTGTTGGTCACAGGCAGCCATTGTTGGTCACAGGCAGCCATTGTGCAGTGATCTCCAGAAATCACATGCCCTCGTTCCCAGTCTGTGTGCTGCTTTGTCAATCCATTTCCTGTCCATGCTTATATCCCTGACTCGTAAGTGCCAGGGCAAATTAATTGATGTATTTTTGACTCAGTGTGAGTGTGAGTGTGAGTGTGAGTGTGAGTGTGTGTGTGTGTGTGTGTGCCTGACAGGAAAATTGGACCATTTAGCTTGTATTAGACTCCATCTCCTTCCTCACCCAGGACTAACCTACATCGTCAAACCAACACCACCGCCAGGCAGCCATTTAAAGTCAGGACAGTGGAAGTTAGGGGTAACTCTAACCACGAGAGCTTTTAGTAGAGTCCCCGTGTGGGTTAATAGAGGGAAAAGGTGTGACAGGCAGAGCAGACAGGCACCACTGTTCTCATGTGGCCTGACAGCCTGTCAGAAAGGCTCAGATACTGTGGGAGGAGAAGGGGAAAAGGCTCTCCAGATACTGTGGGAGGAAGGAGTAAAGGCTCTCCAGATACTGTGGGAGTAGAGGGGAAAAGGCTCTCCAGATCCTGTGGGAGGAGAGGGGAAAAGGCTCTCCAGATTCTGTGGGAGGAGAGGGGAAAAGGCTCTCCAGATTCTGTGGGAGGAGAAGGGGAAAAGGCTCTCCAGATACTGTGGGAGGAGAAGGGGAAAAGGCTCTCCAGATACTGTGGGAGGAGAAGGGGAAAAGGCTCTCCAGATACTGTGGGAGGAAAAGGGGAAAAGGCTCTCCAGATACTGTGGGAGGAGAAGGGGAAAAGGCTCTCCAGATACTGTGGGAGGAGAAGGGGAAAAGGCTCTCCAGATACTGTGGGAGGAAGGAGAAAAGGCTCTCCAGATACTGTGGGAGTAGAGGGGAAAAGGCTCTCCAGATCCTGTGGGAGGAGAGGGGAAAAGGCTCTCCAGATACTGTGGGAGGAAGGAGTAAAGGCTCTCCAGATACTGTGGGAAGAGAAGGGGAAAAGGCTCTCCAGATACTGTGGGAAGAGAAGGGGAAAAGGCTCTCCAGATACTGTGGGAAGAGAAGGGGAAAAGGCTCTCCAGATACTGTGGGAAGAGAAGGGGAAAAGGCTCTCCAGATACTGTGGGAAGAGAAGGGGAAAAGGCTCTCCAGATACTGTGGGAAGAGAAGGGGAAAAGGCTCTCCAGATACTGTGGGAAGAGAAGGGGAAAAGGCTCTCCAGATACTGTGGGAAGAGAAGTGGAAAAGGCTCTCCAGATACTGTGGGAAGAGAAGGGGAAAAGGCTCTCCAGATACTGTGGGAAGAGAAGGGGAAAAGGCTCTCCAGATACTGTGGGAAGAGAAGGGGAAAAGGCTTGTGAGGATCAATCTGAAGTGTTAGTCAAGAAGAAGAAGATACAGAACCAGAACCGGATCCAGAACCAGAACCAGATCTAGAACCCGATAGAGGACCAGAAGCAGAACCAGATTCAGGACCAGAACCAGAACCACATATACTATTTGTACCTAGCTATAAGTCTCTTAAATCCGGTGGGACTGAAACGTCCTTCTTCTTCCCCAAGGTGGTTCAATCAGAGACAGAGAGCATCCCCAGAGAGCTTTGGGAGGTAATAATCAACACACTCAATACACTGGACTAATTAATCAGTTGCTTGGCAACATCTGGTAGATATGTGACATATCACACACAATCGACACACCTGCCAGAGCTGATGAGGGCTGGTGTGTCTATGTGTGTGTGTCTGCGTTTGCTTGTTATTGTGAAGCCCAACAGGCCCACTCAAAGTAAGTCAATAACCGCTGCTCAAATTTAGTCTGATTATATAGGACATTTGCATATTTCTAAGCTTTTGTAGCCAAGGCAGCAGGCTAAGTTTATTGGATGTTTATTCTTTCAGAATTCAAGGATGTTTAGACTCTTATGCATGGTTCTTACCGGCATCACCTTCTATCACAGTGCTTGCTTATTGTTGACACCACATACAGTTGAAGTAGGAAGTTTACATACACTTAGGTTGGAGTCATTAAAACTCGTTTTTCAACCACTCCACAAATTTCTTGTTCACAAACTATAGGTTTGGCAAGTCGGTTATGAGATCTACTTTGTGCATGACACAAGTCATTTTTTCCAACAATTGTTTACAGACAGATTATTTCACTTATAATTCACTGTATCACAATTCCAGTGGGTCAGAAGTTTACATACACTAAATTGATTGTGCCTTTAAACAGCTTGGAAAATCCCAGAAAATGATGTGATGGCTTTAGAAGCTTCTGATAGGCTAATTGAGTCAATTGGAGGTGTAACTGTGGGTATATTTCAAGGCCTACTTTCAAACTCAGTGCCTCTTTGCTTGACGTCATGGGAAAATAAAAAGACCTAAGAAAAAAAATTGTAGACCTTCACAAGTCTGGTTCATCCTTGGGAGCAATTTCCAAATGCCCGAAGGTACCATGTACTGTATAAACACCATGGGACCACGCAGCCATCATACCGCTCAGGGAGGAGACGCGTTCTTTCGCCTAGAGATTAAAGTACTTTGGTGCAAAAAGTGCAACTCAATCCCAGAACAACAGCAAAGAACCTTGTGATGATAAACAGGTACAAAAGTATCTATATCCACAGTAGAATTAGTCCTTTAATATCGACAGAACCTGAAAGGCCACTGCTCCAAAACCGCCACAAAAAAGCCAGACAGTTTGCAGTTTGCAACTGCACATGGGGACAAGGATCATACTTTTGGAGAAATGTCCTCTGGTCTGATGAAACAATAATATAACTGTTTGGCCATAAGGCCCATCGTTATGTTTGTAGGAAAAAGGGGGAGTCTTGCAAGCCGAAAAACACCATCCCAACCGTGAAGCATGGGGGTGGCAGCATCATGTTGTGGAGGTGCTTTGCTGCAGGAGGGTCTGGTGCACTTCACAAAATAGATGGCTTCATGAGGTTGGAAATTATGTGGATATATTGAAGCAACATCTCAAGACATCAGTCAGGAAGTTAAAGCTGGGTCACAAATGGGTCTTCCAAATGGACAATGTCCCCAAGCATGCTTCCAAAGTTGTGTCAAAATGGCTTAAGGACAAGGTCTTGGAGTGGCCATCACAAAGCCCTGACCTCAATCCTATAGAGAATTTGTGGGCAGAACTGAAAAAGTGTGTGCAAGCAAGGAGGCCTAAAAACCTGACTCAGTTACACCAGCTCTGTCAGGAGGAATGGGCCAAAATTCACCCAACTTATTGTGGGAAGCTTGTGGAAGGCTACCCGAAACGTTTGACCCAAGTTAAACAATTTTAAGGCAATGCTACAAATACTAATTGAGTGTATGTTCACATCTAACCAACTGGGAATGTGATGAAAGAAATAAAAGCTGAAATAAATAATAATAATTTCCCATTCTTAAAATAAAGTGGTGATCCTAACTGCCCTAAGACAGAGAATTTTTACTAGTATTAAATGTCAGGAATTGTGAAAAACTGAGTTTAAATGTATTTGGCTAAGGTGTATGTAAATTTCCCGACTTCAACTGTACATGCAAGGGGCAGAGATAGTTACAGTTTACTTCAGATAAACCAAATCTCTATGGACCTAACAAGGTCTCTTCTGTCACTACTCTGATAATCGAATATATACTATTTAGCGTACACTTTTATCCAACGGGACTTACAATCATGCATATCATATTTTTCATCGTAAAATTACAACATTTTGGAAACAGAAGGGTGTCTTTTTTACATTGTTCATGACTAATTATTCCTCCTCCACCAAACATTACAGTTGGCACTATGCATTGGTGACGTTCTCACGAACCATGAAAAACAGCCCCAGACCATTATTCCTCCTCCACCAAACGTTACAGTTGGCACTATGCATTGGTGATGTTCTCCCGAACCATGAAAAACAGCCCCAGACCATTATTCCTCCTCCACCAAACGTTACAGTTGGCACTATGCATTCGTGATGTTCTCCCGAACCATGAAAAACAGCCCCAGACCATTATTCCTCCTCCACCAAACGTTACAGTTGGCACTATGCATTGGTGATGTTCTCCCGAACCATGAAAAACAGCCCCAGACCATTATTCCTCCTCCACCAAACGTTACAGTTGGCACTATGCATTGGTGATGTTCTCCCGAACCATGAAAAACAGCCCCAGACCATTATTCCTCCTCCACCAAACGTTACAGTTGGCACTATGCATTGGTGATGTTCTCCCGAACCATGAAAAACAGCCCCAGACCATTATTCCTCCTCCACCAAACGTTACAGTTGGCACTATGCATTCGTGATGTTCTCCCGAACCATGAAAAACAGCCCCAGACCATTATTCCTCCTCCACCAAACGTTACAGTTGGCACTATGCATTGGTGATGTTCTCCCGAACCATGAAAAACAGCCCCAGACCATTATTCCTCCTCCACCAAACGTTACAGTTGGCACTATGCATTGGTGATGTTCTCCCGAACCATGAAAAACAGCCCCAGACCATTATTCCTCCTCCACCAAACGTTACAGTTGGCACTATGCATTGGTGATGTTCTCCCGAACCATGAAAAACAGCCCCAGACCATTATTCCTCCTCCACCAAACGTTACAGTTGGCACTATGCATTGGTGACGTCCTCCTGGCATCCGCCAAACCCAGATTTGCCCGTCGGACTGCCAGGTGGTGAAACGTGACTAAATACATTTACATTTCAGTCACTGAGCAGACAGTCTTATCCAGATCAAGTGCCTTGCTCAAGGGCTCATCAACAGATTTTTCACCTACTCAGCTCAGGGATTCGAACCAGCGACCTTTCAGTTACTGGCCCAAACGCTGTTAACCGCTAGACTACCTGTCACCCTGATTCATCACTCCAGAGAACACGTTTCCACTGCTCCAGAGTCCAATGGTGGCGAGATTTACACCACACCAAATTAATCTTTGCATTGTTCATGGTAATCTTAGGCTTTTGTGCAGCTGCTCGGCCATGGAAACCCATTTCATGAAGCTTCCGACGAACAGTTCTTGTGCTGTCGTTGCTTCCAGGGGCAGTTGGTAGTGAGTGTTGCAACCGAGGACAGACAATTTATAAGCGCTTACGTGCTTCAGCACTCGGTGGACCTGTTCTGTGAGCTTGTGTGGCCTACCACTTTGTGGCTGAGCCGTTGTTGCTCATAGACATTTCCACTACACAATAAAAGCACTTACAGTTGACTGGGGAAGCTGTAGCAGGGCAGAAATTGACAAACTGACTTGTTGGAAAGTTGCTATCCTGTGACGGTGCCACGTTGAAAGTCACTGAGCTCTTTAGTAAGGCCATTCTACTGCCATTGTTTGTCTATGGAGATTGCATGGCTGTGTGCTCGATTTTATACACCTGTCCGCAACGGGTGTGGCTGAAATACCCGAATCCACTAATTTGAACGGGTGTCCACATACTTCTGTATATACTGTATAGTGTACCTGCTTTACTGTCATTCTATTCATGTTGATGTTTTTTAAATCATCTACAGCCACTTTATTACCGTGTCTCCCGACCGCTGGTCACACTTTCACTGCTAATCCTGTAGAATCCAGCAACGGCACTGGTCCCATGTTAATTTTCTAACACTTCCACATGGAATTATTACGTTGTCTTAACCTTCCCATTTTCAACCTAGACGACAGGAACATGGCAGCTTCAGAACTGTTTCCAAGACAAGTTCTGTCCTCGCGTAGCTCTGTGACTGACTCATCAACAACAATAGGCTCCTCACTACTTCACGTGGGTTTGACATCTATGTCAAATCAAATCAAATCAAATTTTATTTGTCACATACGCATGGTTAGCAGATGTTAATGCGAGTGTAGCGAAATGCTTGTGCTTGTCACCTCAGACAGAAAGAGAGTGGTATGCCCTGGGAGTGACGTGATGATCCCAAATCACACAGAACCCCCCCCCCAGCTGAACAATACTGTTTGGATTCAAGATATTTGAAATACTTACCTTTGATTAAAATGTAATATTTTTAAAAGAACAAAGCAGAAGTGTGATACAGTTTTAAAACTCGTCTCAGTGACGGTTGAGGTTTTAATCCAAGAGCAGACAGGCTGGTTCAGTTGAGGAACTAGCTAGATAATCACCAGAGACTAATTTGAAATAAAGACAGTCTATTGAACATAGTGTTTATTAAACGTTACAAAGTGTATCGCTGTGTGTACTACTGCTCACGGACGGGAAAGGTTCAGTCGAGGTTCCCCTTTAAAGGAGATGGTTAAGCACCATACAGACTAATTAAATAATGGATTCATTAATTGACTTTCACAGCGGTTCCGATCTGCAAATTAGAAAAATGATTCAAGGAGCTCACTATGCCAGACATACACTATAGTGTATAATTGCATCACTTTTTCAACTTCTAATGAACAAAACTGTTTCAAACTCTAATTTAGAACAGAGCTATTCAGTCAGGTTAGCGTCAAAACACAAGGTTAAGAAATAATGCATTGGATCGGATGCATAGAATCTGATGCGTAGAATCTGATGCATAGAAACTGATGCATAGAATCTGATGCGTAGAATCTGATGCATAGAATCTGATGCATAGAATCTGATGCATAGAATCTGATGCATAGAAACTGATGCATAGAATCTGATGCGTAGAATCTGATGCATAGAATCTGATGCATAGAATCTGATGCGTAGAATCTGATGCATAGAATCTGATGCATAGAATCTGATGCATAGAATCTGATGCATAGAAACTGATGCATAGAATCTGATGCGTAGAATCTGATGCATAGAATCTGATGCATAGAATCTGATGCGTAGAATCTGATGCATAGAATCTGATGCGTAGAATCTGATGCATAGAATCTGATGCATAGAATCTGATGCGTAGAATCTGATGCATAGAATCTGATGCATAGAATCTGATGCATGGAATCGGATGCATAGAATCTGATGCATAGAATCTGATGCATAGAATCTGATGCATAGAATCTGATGCATAGAATCTGATGCATAGAATCTGATGCATAGAATCTGATGCATAGAATCGGATGCATAGAATCTGATGCATAGAATCTGATGCATAGAATCGGATGCATAGAATCTGATGCATAGAAACTGATGCATAGAATCTGATGCATAGAAGCTGATGCATAGAAACGGATGCATAGAATCTGATGCATAGAAACTGATACATAGAATCTGATGCATAGAAACTGATACATAGAATCTGATGCAAAGCTTTGACTATGTACAGACTCAGTGAGCATAGCCTTGCTATTGAGAAAGGCCGCCGTAGACAGACATGGCTCTCAAGAGAAGACAGGCTATGTGCTCGCTGCCCACAAAATGAGGTGGAAACTGAGCTGCACTTCCTAACCTCCTGCCCAATGTATGACCATATTAGAGACACATATTTCTCTCAGATTACACAGATCCACAAAGAATTCGAAAACAAATCCAATTTTGATAAACTCCCTTATCTACTGGGTGAAATTCCACAGTGTGACATCACAGCAGCAAGATGTGTGACCTGTTGCCACAAGAAAAGGTCAACCAGTGAAGAACAAACACCATTGTAAATACAACCCATATTTATGCTTATTTATTTTCCCTTTTGTACATTAACCATGTGCACATCGTTACAACACTGTATATATACATAATATTATTCTTTTGAAACTTCTGTGAGTGTAATGTTTCCTGTTCATTTTTATTGTTTATTTCACTTTTGTATATTATCTACCTCACTTGCTTTGGCAATGCTAACATATGTTTCCTGTGCAATAAAGCCCCTTGAATTGATTTGAATTGAATCTGATGCATAGAATCTGATGCATGGAATCTGATACATAGAATCTGATGCATAGAATCTGATGCATAGAATCTGATGCATAGAATCTGATGCATGGAATCTGATACATAGAATCTGATGCATAGAATCTGATGCATAGAATCTGATGCATAGAATCTGATGCATAGAATCTGATGCATAGAATCTGATGCATAGAATCTGATAAAATCCAATCAAATGTTATTAGTCACATGCACCGAATACAACCTTACTGTGAAATGCTGACTTACGAAGCCCCTAACCAACAATTCAGGTTAAAAAATAATACACATAGTACTAATACGAGATAAAAGTAACAAGTAATTAAAGAGCAGCAGTGAAATACAGTGCCTTGCGAAAGTATTCGGCCCCCTTGAACTTTGCGACCTTTTGCCAAATTTCAGGCTTCAAACATAAAGATATAAAACTGTATTTTTTTGTGAAGAATCAACAACAAGTGGGACACAATCATGAAGTGGAACGACATTTATTGGATATTTCAAACTTTTTTAACAAATCAAAAACTGAAAAATTGGGCGTGCAAAATTATTCAGCCCCCTTAAGTTAATACTTTGTAGCGCCACCTTTTGCTGCGATTACAGCTGTAAGTCGCTTGGGGTATGTCTCTATCAGTTTTGCACATCGAGAGACTGACATTTTTTCCCATTCCTCCTTGCAAAACAGCTCGAGCTCAGTGAGGTTGGATGGAGAGCATTTGTGAACAGCAGTTTTCAGTTCTTTCCACAGATTCTCGATTGGATTCAGGTCTGGACTTTGACTTGGCCATTCTAACACCTGGATATGTTTATTTTTGAACCATTCCATTGTAGATTTTGCTTTATGTTTTGGATCATTGTCTTGTTGGAAGACAAATCTCCGTCCCAATCTCAGGTCTTTTGCAGACTCCATCAGGTTTTCTTCCAGAATGGTCCTGTATTTGGCTCCATCCATCTTCCCATCAATTTTAACCATCTTCCCTGTCCCTGCTGAAGAAAAGCAGGCCCAAACCATGATGCTGCCACCACCATGTTTGACAGTGGGGATGGTGTGTTCAGGGTTATGAGCTGTGTTGCTTTTACGCCAAACATAACGTTTTGCATTGTTGCCAAAAAGTTCAATTTTGGTTTCATCTGACCAGAGCACCTTCTTCCACATGTTTGGTGTGCCCAGGTGGCTTGTGGCAAACTTTAAACAACACTTTTTATGGATATCTTTAAGAAATGGCTTTCTTCTTGTCACTCTTCCATAAAGGCCAGATTTGTGCAATATACGACTGATTGTTGTCCTATGGACAGAGTCTCCCACCTCAGCTGTAGATCTCTGCAGTTCATCCAGAGTGATCATGGGCCTCTTGGCTGCATCTCTGATCAGTCTTCTCCTTGTATGAGCTGAAAGTTTAGAGGGACGGCCAGGTCTTGGTAGATTTGCAGTGGTCTGATACTCCTTCCATTTCAATATTATCGCTTGCACAGTGCTCCTTGGGATGTTTAAAGCTTGGGAAATATTTTTGTATCCAAATCCGGCTTTAAACTTCTTCACAACAGTATCTCGGACCTGCCTGGTGTGTTCCTTGTACTTCATGATGCTCTCTGCGCTTTTAACGGACCTCTGAGACTATCACAGTGCAGGTGCATTTATACGGAGACTTGATTACACACAGGTGGATTGTATTTATCATCATTAGTCATTTAGGTCAACATTGGATCATTCAGAGATCCTCACTGAACTTCTGGAGAGAGTTTGCTGCACTGAAAGTAAAGGGGCTGAATAATTTTGCACGCCCAATTTTTCAGTTTTTGATTTGTTAAAAAAGTTTGAAATATCCAATAAATGTTGTTCCACTTCATGATTGTGTCCCACTTGTTGTTGATTCTTCACAAAAAAATACAGTTTTATATCTTTATGTTTGAAAAAGGTCGCAAAGTTCAAGGGGGCCGAATACTTTCGCAAGGCACTGTAACAATAGCGAAACTATATACAGGGATGTACCAATGCAGAGTCCATGTGTGGGGCCACTGGTTATTTGAGGTAATATGTACATGTAGGTAGAGTTATTAATGTGACTATGCATAGATGACAACAGAGAGAAGCAGTGGTGTAAAGAGGGGGGAGGCACTGAAAATAGTCTGGGTAGCCATTTGACTAGATGTTCAGGAGTCTTATGGCTTGGGGGTAGAAGCTGTTTAGAAGCCTCTTGGACCTAGACTTGGCATTCCGGTACCGCTTGCCGTGCGGTAGCAGAGAGAACAAAATGACTAGGGTGGCTGGAGTCTTTGACAATGTTTTGGTTTTCTTCTGACACCGCCTGGTATCGAGGTCCTGGATGGCAGGAAGCTTGGCCCAGGTGATGTACTGGGCCGTTCTCACTACCCTTTGTAGTGCATTGCGGTCAGAGTTGCCATTCCAGGCAGTGATGCAACAAGTCAGGATGCTCTCGATGGTGCAGCTGTAGAACCTTTTGAGGATCTAAGGACCCATGGCAAATATTTTCAGTCTGAGGGTGAATAGGTTTTGTCGTGCCTTCTTCACGACTGTCTTGGTGTGCTTTGACCATGTCAGTTTGTTGGTGACGTGGATACCAAGGAACTTGAAGCTCTCAACCTGCTCCACTGCAGCCCCGTCAATGAGAATGGGGGCGTGTTCAGTCCTCTTAATCCTGTAGTCAACAATCATCTCCTTTGTTTTGATCACGTTGAGGGAGAGGTTGTTGTTCTGGCACCACACGGCCAGGTCTCTGACCTCCTCCCTATAGGCTGTCGCGTCGTTGTCGGTGATCAAGCCTACCACTGTTGTGTCATCTGGAAATGTAATGATGGTGTTGGAGTCATGCCTGGCCGTGCAGTCATGAGTGAACAGGGAGTACAGGAGGGGACTGAGCACGCACCCCTGAGGGGCCCCTGTGTTGAGGATCAGCGTGGCGGACGTGCTGTCACCTACCCTCACCACCTTGGGGCGGCCCATCAGGAAGTCCAGGATCCAGTTGCAGAGGGAGGTGTCTGATGCATAGAAACTGATGCATTGGAACTGATGCATAGGATTCACATGTGAGTAAATTAGTGCGAACATCACTTTTACAACAAAATCATCGATAGTCATCAGTACCACTATTTAATATATAGTCTACAGTCTCATCTCTCTCTCCAATATTTTCACTGTCAGGCAGCATCCATTAAACAGATAAGAAAAGTATTGCACATCTTATAGCTTTAACTTGCTCAAATTAATTTTCACTTAATTGCGTCATTTATAAGGCTCCCCTCTTTAATCTGGCACATTAACTCCGCGTTCTAGCACTTTGTCATCATTAGGCTTTGTCTGTATCCTTATGTGCCCTTCTGTTGTACATAGCCTCTGATTCCCAACAGGACAGTGAGGTGTTGACATGCTGGCATTCCCCGTCCAGTGTTGTGTAGCCCAACACACGCACGCACGCACACACACACACACACACACACACACACGCACACTCACACACGCACACGCACACGCACACGCACACACACACGCACACACCTTCTCGACAACTAGACAATATCCTTGCTATGTCTGAGCGTTTTTTGATGTCTCCTGATTGTAAATCTGAGAGCAGGAGAGAAGACAAGTTATATACATGTATCTAAACATGCTCTATATTCATGAAGCACTTATATCCAGCAATGCTATGCACCCCCCCCCCCCCCCCCCCCCACACACACACACACACCCACACACTCTCTCTCTCTCTTTCCTCAACCCCACCGTAAAATTGTCTCCTATTAAATGAAGTCTTTGATCTATGGATTACAGAATGTATGTGTGTGTGTTCGTGCGTGTGTGTGATTTATAGTTTATAACAGCACAGCTCTCCTAGCGCAGTGGACACGTTTATGAAGTGTTTCTACAGCATAGTAGCTTTGATCCTTTTGTGCTTCCAGACAGCTCAGTCTCTAGTCAGGTGATAAAGCTTGCACAGGTCAATCCTATAGTATAGTATAGTAAAGTATGGCATAACAAAGTATGTTGAAGTATAGTATAGCATAGTAAAGTATAATATAGTATAGTGTAGTAGGGTATAGTATAATGTGGTATATCACAGTATAGAATAGTATAATATAGTATAATATAATATAGTAGAATACAGTATAGCATAGTAAAGTATTGTATGGTATAATATAGTATAGTATAGTATCGTAAAGTATTGTATAGCATAGTATAATATAGTATAGAATAGTATAATATAGTATAGCATAGCATAATATAGTATAGTAAAGTATTGTATGGTATAACAAAGTATACTATCGTAAAGTATAGTATAATATAGTATGGTATGGTATAATATAGTACAGTGTAGTATAGTGAGGTATAGTATAGCATATCAAAGTATTGTATAATATAGTATAGTATATTATAGTACAGTATAGTATAATGTGGTGTGTAGTATAGTAAAGTGGGCCACTGTACCTGTTTAATCATTTACTTATCCAGTTTTTATAGGGAACCTCCATAAGCCTGAAGAAATTAATGACTTCATATTTGATTTTATTTGATGAATGAGGGCAATTTCCTCTCATCTTTAAAAGCAGGTTGACGTTTATCGTCATGAATCTTGTATCTCGATACCCGCTAGATGCGCCAGCTGCAAAGTCGAAATTGGTTCTATTGTAATAATTAATGAAAACGAAAATAATATTATTTTGGTCTTAATTTAAACGTTAGGGTTTGGCATGATGGTAGGCAGTGTGGTTAAGGTTAGGGTTAAAGTTAGGGTTATGTGACGCACACAAAATGTATGGTCACAGTTTTGTGATTATTGATTTTGATTTGAAAGGATGATTTTATTATTTTTAGTTTTTCTTTATTTGACAGTCCTCCAAGTGTTCTGCATTGACATGCACTGAAATGTGTTGCTACCACTAGATGGCGCCAGTCCTCCAAGCGTTCTGCATTGACATGCACTGAAATGTGTTGGTACCACTAGATGGCACCAGTCCTCCAAGCATTCTGTATTGACATGCACTGAAATGTGTTGCTACCACTAGATGGCGCCAGTCCTCCAAGCGTTCTGCATTGACATGCACTGAAATGTGTTGCTACCACTAGATGGCGCCAGTCCTCCAAGCATTCTGCATTGACATGCACTGAAATGTGTTGGTACCACTAGATGGCGCCAGTCCTCCAAGCGTTCTGCATTGACATGCACTGAAATGGGTTGCTACCACTAGATGGCGCCAGTCCTCCAAGCGTTCTGCATTGACATGCACTGAAATGTGTTGCTACCACTAGATGGCGCCAGTCCTCCAAGCGTTCTGCATTGACATGCACTGAAATGTGTTGCTACCACTAGATGGCGCCAGTCCTCCAAGCGTTCTGCATTGACATGCACTGAAATGTGTTGCTACCACTAGATGGCGCCAGTCCTCCAAGCGTTCTGCATTGACATGCACTGAAATGTGTTGCTACCACTAGATGGCGCCAGTCCTCCAAGCGTTCTGCATTGACATGCACTGAAATGTGTTGCTACCACTAGATGGCGCCAGTCCTCCAAGCGTTCTGCATTGACATGCACTGAAATGTGTTGCTACGACTAGATGGCGCCAGTCCTCCAAGCGTTCTGCATTGACATGCACTGAAATGTGTTGCTACCACTAGATGGCGCCAGTCCTCCAAGCGTTCTGCATTGACATGCACTGACATGTGTTGGTACCACTAGATGGCGCCAGTCCTCCAAGCGTTCTGCATTGACATGCACTGAAATGTGTTGCTACCACTAGATGGCGCCAGTCCTCCAAGCGTTCTGCATTGACATGCACTGAAATGTGTTGCTACCACTAGATGGCGCCAGTCCTCCAAGCGTTCTGCATTGACATGCACTGAAATGTGTTGCTACCACTAGATGGCGCCAGTCCTCCAAGCATTCTGCATTGACATGCACTGAAATGTGTTGCTACCACTAGATGGCGCCAGTCCTCCAAGAATTCTGCATTGACATGCACTGAAATGGGTTGGTACCACTAGATGGCACCAGTAGATCGGATGGTTGGTGACCTTTTCACAGTGATCGTGACCTCACTTCTTCATTCAACCGATGCAAACCAAATTTGAGGCACGACGCGAAAGAACAGCCCTTAGCCGTGATATATTTAAGCTATAAGGCCTGAGGGAGTGTAGTTTATACCACGGCTAAGGGCTGTTCTTAAGCACGACGCAATGCGGAGTGCCTGGATACAGCCCTTAGACGTGGTACATTGGCCATATATCACAAACCCCCGAGGTGCATTATTGCTATTATAAACTGGTTACCAATGTAATCAGAGCATCTACAAATACATATTTTGTCATACCTGAGGTATACGGTCTGATATACCACGGCTGTCAACCAATCAGCATTCAGGGCTCGAACCACCCAGTTTATAATGACCAATATACCACAAACCAACCCCCGAGCTTTGAGTAGCATGTTTAATTACACTTCTATAGCGGGTAGTCTTTTGGGATGTGTTGGACAAAGATACAGATTGGTGGTTTTCATTGGTGATTTTAGCATGTAAATCTTGGTGGGGGAAAAAAAAGATGTGGGATTCATGCCAGCAAAGTCACAACACAACGCAACACTAAACAATACATGAATTGCACTATAAAGGTGACAAATGGTGCCCATCAAACTGTTAGTGCCGACATAAAGCTGTCCCAACAGAGTCCTAACACCTTACCACTGCTACACCTGGCTATCAGCTGACCCAACAGCAGTCCCAACACCTTACCACTGCTACACCTGGCTATCAGCTGACCCAACAGCAGTCCCAGCAGCTTACCACTGCTACACCTGGCTATCAGCTGACCCAACAGCAGAGTCCCAACACCTTACCACTGCCACACCTGGCTATCAGCTGACCCAACAGCAGAGTCCCAACAGCTTACCACTGCTACACCTGGCTATCAGCTGACCCAACAGCAGAGTCCCAACAGCTTACCACTGCTACACCTGGCTATCAGCTGACCCAACAGCAGTCCCAGCAGCTTACCACTGCTACACCTGGCTATCAGCTGACCCAACAGCAGAGTCCTAACACCTTACCACTGCTACACCTGGCTATCAGCTGACCCAACAGCAGAGTCCCAACACCTTACCACTGCTACACCTGGCTATCAGCTGACCCAACAGCAGTCCCAGCAGCTTACCACTGCTACACCTGGCTATCAGCTGACCCAACAGCAGAGTCCCAACACCTTACCACTGCTACACCTGGCTATCAGCTGACCCAACAGCAGAGTCCTAACACCTTACCACTGCTACACCTGGCTATCAGCTGACCCAACAGCAGTCCCAACACCTTACCACTGCTACACCTGGCTATCAGCTGACCCAACAGCAGTCCCAGCAGCTTACCACTGCTACACCTGGCTATCAGCTGACCCAACAGCAGAGTCCCAACACCTTACCACTGCTACACCTGGCTATCAGCTGACCCAACAGCAGAGTCCCAACAGCTTACCACTGCTACACCTGGCTATCAGCTGACCCAACAGCAGAGTCCCAACAGCTTACCACTGCTACACCTGGCTATCAGCTGACCCAACAGCAGAGTCCCAACAGCTTACCACTGCTACACCTGGCTATCAGCTGACCCAACAGCAGAGTCCCAACAGCTTACCACTGCTACACCTGGCTATCAGCGGAGCCTTGTCTGGCAACAGTTTTTTCAGCCTAATTTATTGCCTTTAAAAAAAACATAGCTGATACGGCTGACTTACTTAAACAAATGTGGTTTCTACTGGTAATTGAGATGTACGAACTATGGCATAAGGGGACGACAAGTGGATAAGAGGCCATCCGTAATTTTGATTGAAGACATTAATGAGCACGCTAGGACAGACGTAGTCAATATAACTCAAGATTTTGAAAGTATGAGGTTGACATGATCGGTCCAATCAAAGCTTCTCTACACATGACGTGATTTGACGTCATATTATCTGTGGCCAATGACCATGAGCCTTCTTGGATGGGCACTTCTAATGTAAACTCTGTGGCAGCACCCAAGGGGCTTGAAATTACCCTTAGACTTGGCGGTGACGTCGTGTCCCCATGATTGACAGAACACTGAGCCAATCACGGCGCAACACTCCGTATTTTCTGCTGGCTTGCCCCGCCACAGAAGCACAGGCTGAAACACCTGCATTTTGGAGCTGCCTTACTCAAGAAAACAAAAGACAGACCATGTTTGTATGGAGGCTTTATTAACTCAATGATATGTATTTTCTTCCTTACATTGTTTGCAAACTGATATGTGACACATATTAATGCCAAAATAACATGCAAAATAAGAACCCCCCCCCCCCCCCCCAAAAAAAAATAAATAAATAAATAAACTGCCCCCGCTGCCCTGAATGACCGGTTGTCACCGATGGTTTAACATACGAGGTATGTCATTTGCACTGTTCTTATTGGATAGTAATAGTTGTGTATTGGTTTAAGGGACTGAATATGGAATGGCAAAAGGTAGGAATGTACTTTTTCTTTTTTACGGTAGTTATTTTTGTACGGATATTAACGAATTCATGATAATGTGAAGTAATATAATTGACCCTGTTGCACCTCATATATATATATATTTTTTTTAATTAAATTCGACTGAGAGAAGATTTCATAACACAAGCCAAATTTGCCAAATCTGTTTGCTTGGTTTTATGCCTCAGACCTGTAACAGGTAGGTTTAAAATCTAATTTTATGACTTTGTGACTGTGCCAGCTAGTGACCACTCTGCAGAGATGCCTCCAGGGCAAGATTCATGACAATAGATGCCAACCTGCTCTCTAAAATATTATATTAAAACGATTCCCCACATTGACCTCAAAGGTAATGCACTATATAGGGAATAGGGCTCTGGTCTGCAGTAGGGCACTATATAGGGAATAGGGTGGCATTTGGGATTCACACTAACTGTGCCACACTGGGACTGGAAATAGGACTGGGAGTAGGACTGGGACTGGGACTGGGAGTAGGACTGGGACTAGGACTGGGACTGGGACTGGAAATAGGACTGGGACTGGGACTAGGACTAGGACTGGGACTGTGACTGGGACTGGAAATAGGACTGGGACTGTGACTGGGACTGGAAATAGGACTGGGACTGGGACTGGGACTAGGACTGGGACTGGGACTAGGACTGGGACTGGGAGTAGGACTGGGACTGGAACTAGGACTGGGACTGTGACTGGGAGTAGGACTGGGACTGGGACTGGAAATGGGACTGGGACTGGGACTAGGACTAGGACTAGGACTGGGACTGGGAGTAGGACTGGGACTGGAACTAGGACTGGGAGTAGGACTAGGACTGTGACTGGGAGCAGGACTGGGACTAGGACTGGGACTGAGACTGGGAGTAGGACTGGGACTAGGACTGGGAGCAGGACTGGGAGTAGGACTGGGACTAGGACTGGGAGCAGGACTGGGAGTAGGATTGGGACTAGGACTGGGAGCAGGACTGGGAGTAGGACTGGGACTAGGACTAGGAGCAGGACTGGGAGTAGGACTGGGACTAGGACTGGGACTAGGCTATGACCAGTGTTGTGCACTGCTAGTTGAATCACAGGAGCAGGGGAATCCATGTCTGAGCGCTATGAAGAAATGCTGGAGCTGAAACAACCAGAAATGTGCCTTCCCTTTCACTCACTATTCATCAACATGCTGTGAATGTGCATCAGAGATGGCTGGTGGGAGCAGCTATAGGAGGATGGGCTCATTGCAATGGCTGGAATGGAATAATATATAAGGTAGTTGTTGTGAATTTGTTAGATTGCTTGTTAGATGTTACTGCATTGTCGGAACTAGAAGCCAGAAGCATTTCGCTACACTCGCATTAACATCTGCTAACCATGTGTATGTGATCAATAACATCTGCTAACCATGTGTATGTGACCAATAACATCTGCTAACCATGTATATGTGACCAATAACACCTGCTAACCATGTGTATGTGATCAATAACATCTGCTAACCATGTATATGTGACCAATAACATCTGCTAACCATGTGTATGTGATCAATAACATCTGCTAACCATGTGTATGTGATCAATAACATCTGCTAACCATGTGTATGTGATCAATAACATCTGCTAACCATGTGTATGTGACCAATAACATCTGCTAACCATGTGTATGTGATCAATAACATCTGCTAACCATGTGTATGTGATCAATAACATCTGCTAACCATGTATATGTGACCAATAAAATTAGATTTTATTTTGATAAACAGAACGCAGTCAAACGTGGTTGAAAGTATATTTTTGATATGTTTGATGGGTGATGACTAGTATCTACATACGGTATAATGGGATGTCTATCATATGAGACCAGTTCAGTGACCCATACACACCTCCACAAAAGGCTGTGGCTCTCCACACGGCTAGTCTAGGGTGGGTTAGTCGAGTGTGTTCAAGAAGCTCTGTCCAAACATTACTTATGCACAATGGGGAAGGAGAAAACAAAAGTTGGGAGTGGTTTTGTGTCATGCACCAAAAACGAAAGTTGATTTAATGAGTTTGTCAGAAAGTTCAAAGAAATCCAAACTATTGGAAGCCATCAAGGAAAAGTGTCTCTGATCTCTGTGAAAGAAGAGAGATGACAGCCCCCATTGTGACATCGCCAACTATTGTAATGGAACGTGGTGTTCTTTTACATCACAATGAAGAGCGTAGAATTGGAACACATGTCTCAAGCACCAGGCAGCAACAGTCCCAAACATTCCATTCCCTTAGTGTTCCATTGCTTTCTTAGTTGAGTCGTTTTCTGGGTGTGGTTCATGCTACCGAACCACAGGAATCAGCGTAAGGTAGGTTGTACCGTCTGTTATCCCTAACCATACTTTCACAAGAGTAGATACTACTAACCATACTTTCACAACAGTAGATACTACTTGTCATGTAGAGACATAACACAATCTGAGGGGAACTGTGGTGAAATACACAGTTGTGAAAAGTGAACGACACGATTGTCAGTGCTGACGGGTTTGTAGACCTATAGCACACAGAGGCGATGACATCCTCAGTGGGAGACTACAGAGGCAATGCTAGCACACTGAACAGCACACACTGAGCTGAGACAACAGTATGTAAGGCATGTGTTTGAAATGTTGAAGGGTTGCTGAACAGAAGAGAGAGAGAGAGAGAGAGAGAGAGAGAGAGAGAGAAGCAGATAGGAATAATCACCCAGGCTGTTCTCCCCTGCATGTCTGAGGAAAGAGAAAGAGATGGGAGCCTTCCTCTCTGAGAACGAGCACCCTCGATTCCCTGTCATCCCCCTCTTCTGAGTCAGCGGAGGAGAGAAAAATAACACCCTGGTGTAGCACTCAGCTCAGGTACATGTTACATCTGCACCTGGAAGAGTGACACTTCATTACAGCCAATCCGTGTGTACTATTAACAGTCAGCCTACATTTGATTGGTGCACACAGCGTTACATTTTCAGGTCCATATCATTGAAAAAGAGTGCCACTCTGTGGTCAGTGGAATTGATAGAGGCACCTGTCTGTTTTCATGTTCCTTTGAAGCAGTATAGATGTCTATTATTCACAGTCAGTGCTGCGAACAATGCCATTCCACTCAATGCCATTCCAGTCAATGCCATTCCACTCAATGCCATTCCAGTCAATGCCATTCCAGTCAATGCCATTCCAGCCAATGCCATTCCAGTCAATGCCATTCCAGTCAATGCCATTCCAGTCAATCCCATTCCACTCAATGCCATTCCACTCAATGCCATTCCAGTCAATGCCATTCCAATCAATGCCATTCCACTCAATGCCATTCCAGCCAATGCCATTCCAATCAATGCCATTCCACTCAATGCCATTCCATCAATGCCATTCCACTCAATGCCATTCCAATCAATGCCATTCCACTCAATGCCATTCCACTCAATGCCATTCCAGTCAATGTCATTCCAGTCAATGCCATTCCACTCAATGCCATTCCAGTCAATGCCATTCCAGTCAATGCCATTCCAGTCAATGCCATTCCAGTCAATGCCATTCCACTCAATGCCATTCCAGTCAATGCCATTCCAGTCAATGCCATTCCAGTCAATGCCATTCCAGTCAATGCCATTCCAGTCAATGCCATTCCAGTCAATGCCATTCCACTCAATGCCATTCCAGTCAATGCCATTCCACTCAATGCCATTCCAGTCAATGCCATTCCAGTCAATGCCATTCCAGTCAATGCCATTCCAGTCAATGCCATTCCTATCAATGCCATTCCAGTCAATGCCATTCCAGCCCATGCCATTCCTATCAATGCCATTCCTATCAATGCCATTCCAGTCAATGCCATTCCAGTCAATCCCATTCCACTCAATGCCATTCCAGCCAATGCCATTCCAGTCAATGCCATTCCAGTCAATGCCATTCCAGTCAATGCCATTCCTATCAATGCCATTCCAGTCAATGCCATTCCAGCCAATGCCATTCCTATCAATGCCATTCCAGTCAATGCCATTCCAGTCAATCCCATTCCACTCAATGCCATTCCAGCCAATGCCATTCCTATCAATGCCATTCCACTCAATGCCATTCCTATCAATGCCATTCCACTCAATGCCATTCCAGCCAATGCCATTCCTATCAATGCCATTCCAGTCAATCCCATTCCACTCAATGCCATTCCTATCAATGCCATTCCACTCAATGCCATTTCAGCCAATGCCATTCCAGTCAACTGGAAACTATTAGAAAATGGAAACTATTATAAACTGTAAACTGTTATAAACTGTAAACTATTATAAACTGTAAAGTATTATAAACTGTAAACTATTATAAACTGTAAACTATTATAAACTGTAAACTGTTATAAACTGTAAACTATTATAAACTGTAAAGTAGTATAAACTGTAAACTATTATAAACTGTAAACTATTATAAACTGTAAACTGTTATAAACTGTAAACTATTATAAACAATATACCATGATCCCTTCTTCTATGTCCCAGTGGGTTCCTGGGGACTGTGTCTTAAAGGATGATTGCATTTTATTTGACAATAAAAAAAAAAAACTTACCTCAGCCACGCGAATACAACAATACCACAAATGAAAAACCATTGAGGATGAAAACACAATGAAGTCAAACAGGTTTGTTTCCACAGGGGCCAGGGTGAGACCTGGGTCAGGGGGCTTGAGGACTCTGCTGGCTGGCGGACAATGAAGAAGAACAAGGCCTCCACCTCCAGAAGGTCAGAGATCCAGAACATCTACCAGTGCTACTCCTCCGGAAGGAATACTCTGGCCGCCTCCGCTCTCCTCAGGTTCCTACACATGGAGCAGATGGAGGCAGCAGCCAATCAGGAGACAGCGGAGGGCTTGATTGACAGATATGAGATTGAGGAGACAGGTGAGTGAAAGGGGATGAGGTGGGACTTGGAACAGTTCTGTCCTATCATGATGCACAATTAATTAGGTTTCCTTGTTCACTTATTTTCATTTTTATTGTTACAGTACAGTCGTGGCCAAAAGTTTTGAGAATGACACAAATATTAATTTTCACAAAGTCTGCTGCTTCAGTGTCTTTAGATATTATTGTCAGATGTTACTATGGAATACTGAAGTATAATTACAAGCATTTCATAAGTGTCAAAGGCTTTTATTGACAATTACATGAAGTTGATGCAAAGAGTCAATATTTGCAGTGTTGACCCTTCTTTTTCAAGACCTCTGCAATCCGCCCTGGCATGCTGTCAATGAACTTCTGGGCCAAATTCTGACTGATGGCAGCCCACTCTTGCATAATCAATGCTTGGAGTTTGTCAGAATTTGCGGGTTTTTGTTTGTTCACCCACCTCTTGAGGATTGACCACAAGTTCTCAATGGGATTAACGTCTGGGGAGTTTCCTGGCCATGGACCCAAAATATCAATGTTTTGTTCCCCGAGCCACTTAGTTATCACTTTTGACTTATGGCAAGGTGCACCATCATGCTGGAAAAGGCATTGTTTCTCACCAAACTGTTCCTGGATGGTTGGGAGATGTTGCTACTGGAGGATGTGTTGGTACCATTCTTTATTCATGGCTGTGTTCTTAGGCAAAATTGTGAGTGAGCCCACTCCCTTGGCTGAGAAGCAACCCCACACATGAATGGTCTCAGGATGCTTTACTGTTGGCATGACACAGGACTGATGGTAGCGCTCACCTTGTCTTCTCCGGACAAGCTTTTTTCCACATGCCCCAAACAATCGGAAAGGGGATTCATCATTGAACTTTACCCCAGTCCTCAACAGTCCAATCCCTGTACCTTTTGCAGAATATCAGTCTGTCCCTGATGTTTTTCCCTGGAGAGAAGTGGCTTCTTTGCTGCCCTTCTTGACACCAAGCCATCCTCCAAAAGTCTTCACCTCACTGTGCGTGCAGATGCACTCACACCTGCCTGCTGCCATTCCTGAACAAGCTCTGTACTGGTGGTGCGCCGATCCCGCAGCTGAATCAACTTTAGGAGATGGTCCTGGCACTTGCTGGACTTTCTTGGGCGCCCTGAAGCCTTCTTCACAACAATTTAACCTTTCTCCTTGAAGTTCTTGATGATCCGATAAATGGTTGATTTACGTGCAATCTTACTGGCAGCAATATCCTTGCCTGTGAAGCCCTTTTTGTGCAATGATAACGGCACGTGTTTCCTTTTAGGTAACCATGGTTGACAGAGGAAGAACAATGATTCCAAGCACCACCCTCCTTTTGAAGCTTCCAGTCTGTTATTCGAACTCAATCAGCATGACAGTGTCATGTATTGTCATGTTGTGTCTTGTTTCTGTCCTTTCCTTTCACCCTGTCTCCCTCTGCTGGTCGTACTAGGTTACCGTTTCTGTCCCTCTTTTCCCCAGCTGTTCCTTGTCTTCTCTGACTACCTCATTCACCCCTTTTCCCACCTGTTCCCTTTTTCCCTCTGATTAGGTCCCTACATCTCTCTCTGTTTTTGTTCCTGTCCTTGTCGGATTCTCGTTTGTGTTACTCATGCCTGAACCAGACTATCGTCGTGTTTGCTGCAACCTTGTCCTGTCCTGTCGGAATCTGCCTGTTCAGCTAACCTTGTCCTGTCCTGTCGGAATCTGCCTGTCCATCTGAGCCTACGTGTGTTTCGTCATTAAAGAAACTCTGTTTTGTTAATTCGCTTTTGGGTCCTCATTCACGCACCTGACAGAAGAATCCGACCAAGAATGGACCCAGCGACTTCGGATCCTCTCCACTCAGCCGTCGAGATCCAGGGGGCGATGCTAGGCAGACACGAGCAGGAATTGTCTGCTGCTCGACATGCCGTTGAGACCCTGGCCACCCAAGTCTCCAACCTCACAGAACAGGTTCACCATCTCCGCCTCGATCCACCGGCCACTTCCAGGGCTTTCGAATCTCCGGAGCCCAGAATCAATAACCCGCCGTGTTACTCTGGGGAGCCCACTGAATGCCGCTCGTTCCTCACCCAGTGTGATATTGTGTTTTCTCTCCAGCCCAACACTTACGCCAGGAGCACTGCTCGTGTCGCCTACGTCATATCTCTCCTTACTGGACGGGCTCGTGAGTGGGGCACGGCAATCTGGGAGGCAAGGGCTGAGTGTACTAACCAGTATCAGGACTTTAAGGAGGAGATGATACGGGTTTTTGATCGATCTGTTTTTGGGGAGGAGGCTTCCAGGGCCCTGTCTTCCCTATGTCAAGGTAATCGATCCATAACAGACTACTCTATTGAGTTTCGCACTCTTGCTGCCTCCAGTGGCTGGAACGAGCCGGCTTTGCTCGCTCGTTTTCTGGAGGGTCTCCGCGCAGAGGTAAAGGATGAGATTCTCTCCCGGGAGGTTCCTTCCAGCGTGGATTCCTTGATTGAACTCGCTATTCGCATTGAGCGACGGGTTGATCTTCGTCACCGAGCTCGTGGAAAGGAGCTCGCGTTCTCCGTTGCCCCCCTCTCCGCATCACTACCATCTTCCTCTGCCGGCTCGGGTGCTGAGCCTATGCAGCTGGGAGGTATCCGCATCTCGACTAAGGAGAGGGAACGGAGAATCACCAACCGCCTCTGTCTCTATTGCGGTTCTGCTGGTCATTTTGTCACTTCATGTCCAGTAAAAGCCAGAGCTCATCAGTAAGCGGAGGGCTACTGGTGAGCGCTACTACTCCTGTCTCTCCTTCAAGATCCTGCACTACCTTGTCGGTCCATCTACGCTGGACCGGTTCGTCAGCTTCCTGCAGTGCCTTAATAGACTCTGGGGCGGAGGGCTGTTTTATGGACGAGACCTGGGCTCGGGAACATGACATTCCTCTCAGACAGTTAAGGGAGTCCACGGCCTTGTTCGCCCTGGATGGTAGTCCTCTCCCCAGGATTCAGCGTGAGACGCTACCTTTAACCCTCACTGTTTCTGGTAATCATAGCGAAACCATTTCTTTTTTAATTTTTCGTTCACCTTTTACACCTGTTGTTTTGGGCCATCCCTGGCTAGTTTGTCATAATCCTTCCATTAATTGGTCTAGTAATTCTATCCTCTCCTGGAACGTCTCTTGTCATGTGAAATGTTTAATGTCTGCTATCCCTCCTGTTTCCTCTGTCTCTTCTTCACAGGAGGAGCCTGGTGATTTGACAGGGGTGCCGGAGGAATATCACGATCTGCGCACGGTGTTCAGTCGGTCCAGGGCCACCTCTCTTCCTCCACACCGGTCGTATGATTGTAGTATTGATCTCCTTCCGGGAACCACTCCCCCCCGGGGTAGACTATACTCTCTGTCGGCTCCCGAACGTAAGGCTCTCGAAGATTATTTGTCTGTAGCTCTTGCCGCCGGTACCATAGTCCCCTCCTCCTCTCCCGCCGGAGCGGGGTTCTTTTTTGTTAAGAAGAAGGACGGGTCCCTGCGCCCCTGCATAGATTATCGAGGGCTGAATGACATAACAGTGAAGAATCGTTATCCGCTTCCTCTTATGTCTTCAGCCTTCGAGATCCTGCAGGGAGCCAGGTTTTTCACTAAGTTGGACCTTCGTAACGCTTACCATCTCGTGCGCATCAGGGAGGGGGACGAGTGGAAGACGGCGTTTAACACTCCGTTAGGGCACTTTGAATACCGGGTTCTTCCTTTCGGCCTCGCTAACGCTCCAGCTGTCTTTCAGGCATTAGTCAATGATGTCCTGAGAGACATGCTGAACATCTTTGTTTTCGTTTACCTTGACGACATCCTGATTTTTTCACCGTCACTCCAGATTCATGTTCAGCACGTTCGACGTGTCCTCCAGCGCCTTTTAGAGAATTGTCTTTTTGTGAAGGCTGAGAAGTGCTCTTTTCATGCCTCCTCCGTCACATTTCTCGGTTCTGTTATTTCCGCTGAAGGCATTAAGATGGATCCCGCTAAGGTCCAAGCTGTCATTGATTGGCCCGCCCCTAAGTCACGCGTCGAGCTGCAGCGCTTTCTCGGCTTCGCGAACTTCTATCGTCGTTTCATCCGTAATTTCGGTCAGGTGGCAGCTCCTCTCACAGCCCTTACTTCTGTCAAGACGTGCTTTAAGTGGTCCGTTTCCGCCCAGGGAGCTTTTGATCTCCTCAAGAATCGTTTTACATCCGCTCCTATCCTTGTTACACCTGACGTCTCTAGACAGTTCGTTGTCGAGGTTGACGCGTCAGAGGTGGGCGTGGGAGCCATTCTTTCTCAGCGCTCCCTCTCTGACGACAAGGTCCACCCATGCGCGTATTTTTCTCATCGCCTGTCGCCGTCGGAACGTAACTATGATGTGGGAAACCGCGAACTGCTCGCCATCCGGTTAGCCCTAGGCGAATGGCGACAGTGGTTGGAGGGGGCGACCGTTCCTTTTGTCGTTTGGACTGACCATAGGAACCTTGAGTACATCCGTTCTGCCAAACGACTTAATGCGCGTCAGGCGCGTTGGGCGCTGTTTTTCGCTCGTTTCGAGTTCGTGATTTCTTATCGTCCGGGCTCCAAGAACACCAAGCCTGATGCTTTATCTCGTCTCTTCAGTTCTTCAGTAGCCTCCACTGACCCCGAGGGGATTCTCCCTGAGGGGCGTGTTGTCGGGTTGACTGTCTGGGGAATTGAGAGGCAGGTAAAGCAAGCGCTCACTCACACTCCGTCGCCGCGCGCTTGTCCTAGGAACCTTCTTTTCGTTCCCGTTCCTACTCGTCTGGCCGTTCTTCAGTGGGCTCACTCTGCCAAGTTAGCCGGCCACCCTGGCGTTCGGGGTACGCTTGCTTCCATTCGCCAGCGTTTTTGGTGGCCCACCCGGGAGCATGACACGCGTCGTTTCGTGGCTGCTTGTTCGGTCTGCGCGCAGACTAAGTCCGGTAACTCCCCTCCTGCCGGCCGTCTCAGGCCGCTTCCCATTCCCTCTCGACCGTGGTCTCACATCGCCTTAGATTTTGTCACCGGACTGCCTTCGTCAGCGGGGAAGACTGTTATTCTTACGGTTGTCGATAGGTTCTCTAAGGCGGCTCATTTCATTCCCCTTGCTAAGCTTCCTTCTGCTAAAGAGACGGCACAAATCATCATCGAGAATGTTTTCAGAATTCATGGCCTTCCGTCAGACGTCGTTTCGGACAGAGGTCCGCAATTCACGTCTCAATTTTGGAGGGAGTTTTGCCGTTTGATTGGGGCTTCCGTCAGTCTCTCTTCCGGCTTTCACCCCCAGTCTAACGGTCAAGCAGAACGGGCCAATCAGACTATTGGTCGCATCTTACGCAGTCTTTCTTTTCGCAACCCTGCGTCTTGGTCAGAACAGCTCCCCTGGGCAGAGTACGCCCACAACTCGCTTCCTTCGTCTGCGACCGGGCTATCTCCTTTTCAGAGTAGCCTCGGGTACCAGCCTCCGCTGTTCTCATCTCAGTTCGCCGAGTCCAGCGTCCCCTCCGCTCAGGCTTTTGTCCAACGTTGCGAGCGCACCTGGAAGAGGGTCAGGTCTGCACTTTGCCGTTATAGGACGCAGACTGTGAGGGCTGCTAATAAGCGTAGAACTAAGAGTCCTAGATATTGTCGCGGTCAGAGAGTTTGGCTCTCCACTCAGAACCTTCCCCTTAAGACGGCTTCTCGCAAGTTGACCCCGCGGTTCATTGGTCCGTTCCGTATTTCTCGGGTCATTAATCCTGTCGCAGTTCGACTTCTTCTTCCGCGATACCTTCGTCGCGTCCACCCGGTCTTCCATGTCTCCTGTATCAAGCCCGTTCTTCGCGCCCCCGCTCGTCTTCCCCCCCCCCCCCCATCCTTGTCGAGGGCGCACCCATCTACAGGGTCCGTAGGATTTTGGACATGCGTCCTCGGGGCCGTGGTCACCAGTACCTCGTAGATTGGGAGGGGTACGGTCCTGAGGAGAGGAGTTGGGTTCCCTCTCGGGACGTGCTGGACCGTGCGCTGATCGAGGATTTCCTCCGTTGCCGCCAGGTTTCCTCCTCGAGTGCGCCAGGAGGCGCTCGGTGAGTGGGGGGGTACTGTCATGTATTGTCATGTTGTGTCTTGTTTCTGTCCTTTCCTTTCACCCTGTCTCCCTCTGCTGGTCGTACTAGGTTACCGTTTCTGTCCCTCTTTTCCCCAGCTGTTCCTTGTCTTCTCTGACTACCTCATTCACCCCTTTTCCCACCTGTTCCCTTTTTCCCTCTGATTAGGTCCCTACATCTCTCTCTGTTTTTGTTCCTGTCCTTGTCGGATTCTCGTTTGTGTTACTCATGCCTGAACCAGACTATCGTCGTGTTTGCTGCAACCTTGTCCTGTCCTGTCGGAATCTGCCTGTTCAGCTAACCTTGTCCTGTCCTGTCGGAATCTGCCTGTCCATCTGAGCCTACGTGTGTTTCGTCATTAAAGAAACTCTGTTTTGTTAATTCGCTTTTGGGTCCTCATTCACGCACCTGACAGACAGAGTGATCTCCAGCCTTATCCTCATCAACACTCACACCTGTGTTAACGAGAGAATCACTGACATGATGTCAGCTGGTCCTTTTGTGGCAGGGCTGAAATGCAGTGGAAATGTTTTTTTGGGGGATTCAGTTCATTTGCATGGCAAAGAGGGACTTTACAATTAATTGCAATTCATCTGATCACTCTTCATAACATTCTGGAGTATATGCAAATTGCCATCACACAAACTGAGGCAGCAGACTTTGTGAAAATGTATATTTGTGTCATTCTCAAAACTTTTGGCCACGACTGTACAGTAGGTATCTATGACTGTACCCCTACCAGGCATGTTGTTAGCCTTAGCTGAGTCACATGTGATGAGACCACTTGTTTCAGATTAGAACGGACACAAGTCTATTTAGCATCTCCTGCCGCTATACAAACAGCACCATAGAAATGCCACGCTACGACAGGCATAGAGGCATCCGTCTGACCTGACGAAAACAGGAAGTAAAACCATGACAGTCAAGCTCATCAGACAAAATGCTCTGCTACAGGTACAGAGGCATCAGTCTGACACGACGAAAACCAGAAGTAAAACGAAGACAGTCAAGCTCGTCAGTGGACTAGCACAACAAGACACTTTCTCAATTGGCACATTTTTAAAATGTATTTTTAACCTTTATTTAACTAGGCAAGTCAGTTAAGAATAAATTAGTATTTACAATGACAGCCTACTGGGGAACAAGGGGTTAACTGCCTTGTTCAGGGGCAGGACAGATTTTTACCATCCAAATACTTCCTTCTCTCCTCACGTCCTCAAGGTACATAGGCAATTAAAGTAGTACATCCAACTGAGTGATTGTTTTTTTGTTGAGGGTTTTTTAACCCAACCTCTGCGTATCCCTGGCAGCTAGAGAGAACAGAAGCATGACATTCGAGGGATTCTACAGATACATGGAGTCTAAAGACTGTAGTGTGTTTGACCAGATACACACGTCTGTGTACCAGGATATGGACCAGCCTCTGTGTCACTACTTCATCTCGTCTTCTCACAACACTTACCTCACTGGGGACCAGCTGGTCGGCAAGAGCACCCTGGATGCCTATGTCAGGTAAATACAACTGCATATGTCAGGTAATAACACTACCTATGTTAGGTCAATACAACAGCCTGTGTCAGGTAATAACACTACATATGTCAGGTCATTACAACTGCCTATGTCAGGTAATAACACTACCTATGTCAGGTAATTACAACTGCCTATGTCAGGTAATAACACTACCTATGTCAGGTCATTACAACAGCCTGTGTCAGGTAATAACATTACCTATGTCAGGTCATTACAACAGCCTGTGTCAGGTAATAACACTACCTATGTCAATTAATTACAACAGCCTACGTCATGTAATATTTCTACTTATGTCAGGTCATTACAACAGCCTGTGTCAGGTAATAACACTACATATGTCAGGTCATTACAACTGCCTATGTCAGGTAATAACACTACCTATGTCAGGTAATTGCAACAGCCTATGTCATGTAATAATTCTACCTATGTCAGGTAATTGCAACAGCCTATGTCAGGTAATACAACTAGTTAAGAAATGGCTTCTGCTGGTTGTTTATCCACTGCCATTCTTTAAAGTTTAAACCCTCTCTTCTCAAACCGCAGTGTCTGCTCTCTCAGTTTAAACCCTCTCAAACCGCAGTGTCTGCTCTCTCAGTCTCTCCTTCATATTCAGTAATGCAGCCTCTCCATCCGCTAACTAAAGGACAAAAAGGAGGTGAACTGAGTGAGAAAGGGGCTGATGGCAGCAGAACTAGGCCATTATTGGTCCTCTGAGACCAGTAGAGTACTCTCTCTCTCTCTCTGCTGTAATATACTGTCTTTCCCCTGTGTATAATATAGAGTACTCTCTCACTCCTGTCTAATACAATGCCAGCATCCCAAATGGCACTCTATTCCCTATATAGTGCACTACTTTTGAAGGTTCTGGTCATAAGTAGTGCACTATGTAGGGAATAGGGTGCCATTTGGGATGCAGGCGTGTCTCCCACTCGTCTGTAATAGACTGTAGTAAAGCCCTCTAATTGAGTGACTGGGGAGGAGGTCTGGTGGGAGGGCCTGATGGGGGGGCCTGGTTCACTCAGCTAATGAATGGGGAGGTGACTAGGGAGGGGAGGTGACTGGGGAGGGGAGGTGACTTAGGAGGGGAGGCCTGATGGGGAGCCGTGATGGGGGGGCCTGGTTCACTCAGCTAATGAACGGGGAGGTGACTGAGGAGGGGAGGTGACTGGGGAGGGGAGGTGACTTAGGAGGGGAGGTCTGGTGGGGAGGCCTGATGGGGGGGCCGTGATGGGGGGGCCTGGTTCACTCAGCTAATGAAAGGGGTGGTGACTGGGAGGGGAGGTCTGGTGGGGAGGCCTGATGGGGGGGGCCGTGATGGGGGGGCCTGGTTCACTCAGCTAATGAACGGGGAGGTGACTGGGGAGGGGAGGTGACTGGGGAGGGGAGGTGACTTAGGAGGGGAGGTTACTTAGGAGGGGAGGTGACTTAGGAGGGGAGGTGACTTGGGAGGGGAGGTGACTGGGGAGGGGAGGTGACTGGGGAGGGGAGGTGACTGGGGAGGGGAGGTCTGGTGGGGAGGGGAGATGACTGGGGAGGGGAGGTGACTGGGGAGGGGAGGTGACTTAGGAGGGGAGGTGACTGGGGAGGGGAGGTGACTATGGAGGGGAGATGACTTGGGAGGGGAGGTCTGGTGGGAGGGCCTGATGGGGGGGCCTGGTTCACTCAGCTAATGAACGGGGAGGTGACTGGGGAGGGGAGGTGACTTAGGAGGGGAGGTGACTGGGGAGGGGAGGTGACTGGGGAGGGGAGGTGACTGGGGAGGGGAGGTGACTGGACTCTGTCTCTAGCCGGCAGGTGAGCAAAGGGTGGAAAGGGAGAACTGAATCAGGAGCATAAAGAACATAAAGACCAACAATGAATCAAACCACTATTGCTGTATGTTCAGTGAGGACAAGTCTGTGCAGATGGGAGCTAGTGTGTCAGAAGGAAATCCTCCATTTTGTTTCTGTGCTTTTATATGGCTATACATTTTGATATGATGGTTATTAACTCATTAATCATTCAACGTTTTGGTACTGAATAACGCAAAATGGAATTCAAATTATAATCGAAAACATAATTTCTTTGACCGGTCTGCAGAATTAACTTTCATGTCCTGTAAAACAGTGTGAGGGATATACTATAAAATAAATAAGGTTTGGGTCTATTTTCGACTTTATCATTTGTTCTCTGTATGTCGCTGGTAAACTACAGATGTCCTCAGTCCTCCTCCTAGTAATCATCTTGTGTTCCTTACGCGTCCATCCGTCTCTCTCTCGGTGTGTCCTCAGTGCGCTGAGGAGAGGTTGTCGTTGTCTGGAGATTGACTGCTGGGATGGTCCTAGTGCAGAGCCTATAGTCTACCATGGTCACACTCTGACCAGCAAGATCCTGTTCAAGGACGTCATCACTACCGTGGGACAGCATGCCTTTGAGGTAGGACCACACCACAGATAAAGAACAGTGTACATTTTTAGGACATCTCCACTTACTTTGATATAAGTCCCATAGTGTTGTCTAGGAGGGTAATGGAATCAGAACGTTGCCTCGGGGTTCTACTGTACTGCCTGGTGTGTTGTTTACGTATTCTAATTCACTGGCTACCATCACTAATAGAGGGTGTTATTCACTGAAGGGGAGATGGGCCTCTTTGATTCTGGTTGCTTGGCAATGGGCTATTCACTGTGAAACGTGTTTATATTTTTAGAACGTGTGTGTGTGACTCCTTTGGGAATTGAACCCAAACCCGAGTCACACAGGACCTCCATTGCTGGTATGGTTATCTTGTGTCTTGCTGGCATGACAGACCCTTGAGAGAGACTATTCTGTGCCAGGTGTCTCCGTACCCAGTGATCCTGTCCCTGGAGAACCACTGTACCCCGACTCAACAGGATGTCATGGCCCAGTACCTCACCTCCATCCTGGGGGAAAAACTGCTGGCCACCAGCCTGGACCTCACCAATCAGCCTGGACAACTGCCCAGCCCTAACGTAAACAGTACATTTACATTAGAGTCATTTAGCAGACGCTCTTATCCAGAGCGACTTACAGGAGCAATTAGGTTTAAATACCTTTGCATATTTTTCACATAGTCGGCTCTGGGATTTAAACCAGTGACCTTTCAGTTACTGGCCCAACGTTTTTAATCACTAGGTTACCTGCCACCCGCATCAGTGTCAGTATACCTCAGTATAGCTAGAACAGCTGACATTTGTTTATAAGCTTAGTGAAAGTTATAAGATTCCTGGTTTTCAAATATTAGTAAATCACCTTAAACATAGAATATACCGCAAGCTACGTCATCTTCACAACTTAAACGTAGAACATAGCTTTTGGATTACATTCATTAATTGTGCCTCTCAGTTTGTGCTGTTGAAGCTCCGACAGAGGAGATGTTATGTGGACTGGATCAATAATGTCCATGCTCAGTTTGTGCTGTTGAAGCTCCGACAGAGGAGATGTTATGTGGACTGGATCAATAATGTCCATGCTCAGTTTGTGCTGTTGAAGCTCCGACAGAGGAGATGTTATGTGGACTGGATCAATAATGTCCATGCTCAGTTTGTGTTGTTGAAGCTCCGGCAGAGGAGATCAATAACGTCCCTTCTCTTTGTGAACTCTGCCAAAGCTGAACTCTGTCAGACGGAACTGAAACTTGTTCAGTAAGTGTAGAAGGTGTCGTAAGCTTGTGCCTGAGCCAGCTCACAAGATATATGCCCCTGGTCTGAATGAGGGACTTTTGTCCACTGAGGAAAGAGAAACAGAGTTTATATGATTCGGCTCATTGCAGATTGCAGGACAGAAGACAGAAGACAGATACATTTAATGCTCGATTCAATCAGATCTGCTTTAACCAACATGGCGGTTGTTTTGGTGATGTCAGAGGTGGAACTGCGTCGGAGCTGTCAAATCCGCAAGTGGCTCCTGGCATTATACCTAATGCGGACATTGGTTTCACGGAGTCGCGTGAACAGAAATCCCATACAGCCTTGTTCACAAGTTGGAACAGTGGAATGTGAGATGTGATCTACACCTCTGTTAAGATGATAGAAACTTTAATGAATTAGGTTAATGATTTAATAATAACGAGCCTAATAATTATTTCTGTATCCCTACACTTTCTCCTTCTGAACGGCTAACATGAGTGTGGACGGGTATGGCTTCGTGACAGCGATCGATTTGACGGCTCCAGCTCAGTTCCACCTCCGACACCACCAAATAACATCAGCTATGCCCGGTGTCTGCTTTTTGCCGGGTTAACGTTTGATCTGATTGAATCTAGGCCTTAGATGAGATCCTCTGGGCTGTCCAATCTCACACTCCATCCGGGGAAATCAATGGATGGGATCGTCTGAAAAGGTCTACCACATGAACAGCGTTTAAATAGTTCAGTTGACTATGTCCCAAATGGAACCCTGGTCTAAAGTAGTGCACTATATAGGGAATAGGGTTCCATAGGGCTCTGGTCTAAAGTAGTTCACTATATAGGGAATAGGGTTCTATAGGGCTCTGGTCTAAAGTAGTGCACTATATAGGGAATAGGGTTCTATAGGGCTCTGGTCTAAAGCAGTGCACTATTTAGGGAATAGGGTTCTATAAGGCTCTGGTCTAAAGTAGTGCACTATATATAGGGAATAGGGTTCTATAGGGCTCTGGTCTAAAGTAGTGCACTATATAGGGAATAGGGTTCTATAGGGCTCTGGTCTAAAGTAGTGCACTATATAGGGAATAGGGTTCTATAGGGCTCTGGTCTAAAGTAGTGCACTATATAAGGAATAGGGTTCTATAGGGCTCTGGTCTAAAGCAGTGCACTACTTAGGGAATAGGGTTCTATAGGGCTCTGGTCTAAAGCAGTGCACTACTTAGGGAATAGGGTTCTATAGGGTTCTGGTCTAAAGCAGTGCACTACTTAGGGAATAGGGTTCTATAGGGCTCTGGTCTAAAGCAGTGCACTATTTAGGGAATAGGGTTCTATAGGGCTCTGGTCTAAAGTAGTGCAATATATAGGGAATAGGGTTCTATAGGGCTCTGGTCTAAAGTAGTGCACTATATAGGTAATAGGGTTCTATAGGGCTCTGGTCTAAAGTAGTGCACTATATAGGGAATAGGGTTCTATAGGGCTCTGGTCTAAAGTAGTGCACTATATAGGGTATAGAGTGCCATTTGGGATGCATATTTAGATTTCCTCATTCCCCTGCCCGCAGTTCAGCTGTGGAATAGTCTGCCTCTGTTTGAACCCCTGCTGGTGATGACTGTCTGATAGGGCAGGAAGGAGACTGGCACAGGCTGCTTGCTGGTGATGACTGTCTGATTAGAGGACAGAGGTTTTGCATGTGTGTGTGTGTGTGCACGTGTGTGTGCGTGTTTGTGTGTGTGTGTTTATGCATGTTTGTGTGTGTTTATGTGTTTGTATATGTTTGTGTGTGTTTGTGTTTGTGTGTGTTTGCGCGTGTTTGTGTGTGTTTATGTGTGTGTGTGTGTGTGTGTGTGTGTGTGTGTGTGTGTGTGTGTGTCTGTGTCAAAGATTTATTTTAAAATGTTATAGATGGTTATTATGCATGACTGTGGGAGAATATGATTTGATGTACATATCAATCATACATTTTTACGTCTTTTGAGGAATATATAAGAATATAATTAAGTGGAATGCACAAGTTTGAATGGGTGTAGAGCTTGATCTTGATTTGAATTAAGTTCTCAGCCCCTACTCATACATGGTCACTCAGTCGTCACGTGATCTTAGATGAGCCGTACTTCTAGTGACAGACAGTCATGTACGGAAAGCCAGTCCTAGCATATGTGGTGTCACAACATACAGTCGTGGCCAAACGTTTTGAGAATGACACAAATATTAATTTTCACAAAGTTTGCTGCTTCAGTGTCTTTAGATATTATTGTCAGATGTTACTATGGAATACTGAAGTATGATTACAAGCATTTCATAAGTGTCAAAAGCTTTTATTGACAATTACATGAAGTTGATGCAAAGAGTCCATATTTGCAGTGTTGACCCTTCTTTTTCAAGACCTCTGCAGTCCACCCTGGAATGCTGTCAATTAACTGCTGGGCCACATCCTGACTGATGGCAGCCCATTCTTGCATAATCAATGCTTGGAGTTTGTCAGAATTTGCGGGTTTTTGTTTGTTCACCCACCTCTTGAGGATTGACCACAAGTTCTCAATGGGAATAAGGTCTGGGGAAAATTTACCCAAAATCTACCCAAAATATCAATGTTGTGTTCCCCGAGCCACTTAGTTATCACTTTTGACTTATGGCAAGGTGCTCCATCATGCTGGAAAAGGCATTGTTTCTCACCAAACTGTTCCTGGATGGTTGGGAGAAGTTGCTACTGGAGGATGTGTTGGTACCATTCTTTATTCATAGCTGTGTTCTTAGGCAAAATTGTGAGTGAGCCCACTCCCTTGGCTGAGAAGCAACCCCACACATGAATGGTCTCAGGATGCTTTACTGTTGGCATGACACAGGACTGATGGTAGCGCTCACCTTGTCTTCTCCGGACAAGCTTTACGGATGCCACAAACAATCGGATAGGGGATTCATCAGTGAAAATGACTTTACCCCAGTCCTCAACAGTCCAATCCCTGTACCTTTTGCAGAATATCAGTCTGTCCCTGATGTTTTTCCTGGACAGAAGTGGCTTCTTTGCTGCCCTTCTTGACACCAGGCCATTCTCCAAAAGTCTTTGCCTCACCGTGTCAGGTGCGTGAATGAGGACCCAAAAGCGAATTAACAAAACAGAGTTTCTTTAATGATGAAACACACGTAGGCTCAGATGGACAGGCAGATTCCGACAGGACAGGACAAGGTTAGATGAACAGGCAGATTCCGACAGGACAAGGTTGCAGCAAACACGACGATAGTCTGGTTCAGGCATGAGTAACACAAACGAGAATCCGACAAAGACAGAAGCAGAAACAGAGAGAGATATAGGGACCTAATCAGAGGGAAAAAGGGAACAGGTGGGAAAAGGGGTGAACGAGGTAGTTAGAGAAGACAAGGAACAGCTGGGGGAAAGAGGGGAAGAAAAGGTAACCTAATACGACCAGCAGAGGGAGACAGGGTGAAGAGAAAGAACAGGAACAGGACACAACATGACAATACATGACACACCGTGCGTGCAGATGCACTCACACCTGCCTGCTGCAATTCCTGAGCAAGCTCTGTACTGGTGGTGCCCCGATCCCGCAGCTGAATCAACTTTAGGAGATGGTCCTGGCACTTGCTGGACTTTCTTGGGCGCCCTGAAGCCTTCTTCACAACAATTGAACCTCTCTCCTTGAAGTTCTTGATGATCCGATAAATGGTTGATTTAGGTGCAATCTTACTGGCAGCCTGTGAAGCCCATTTTGTGCAAAGCAATGATGACGGCACATGTTTCCTTTTAGGTAACCATGGCTGACAGAGGAAGAACAATGATTCCAAGCACCACCCTCCTTTTGAAGCTTCCAGTCTGTTATTCGAACTCAATCATCATGACAGAGTGATCTCCAGCCTTGTTCTCGTCAACCCCCCAACATGTGTTAACGAGAGAATCACTGACATGATGTCAGCTAGTCCTGTTGTGGCAGGGCTAGAATGCAGTGAAAATGTTTTTGGGGGGATTCAGTTCATTTGCATGGCAAAGAGGGACTTTGTAATTCATCTGATCACTCTTCATAACATTCTGGAGTATATGCAAATTGCCATAATACAAACTGAGGCAGCAGACTTTGTGAAAATGTATATTTGTGTCATTCTCAACCTTTTGGTCACGACTGTATATACTATTATTACACACAAATTATCATGTTACTAAATCACTCTGCCTCACATGAAATGTAGTCAAAACTCATGTAACTAACTCATCTAACTAACTCATCTAACTAACTCATCTGACTGTAAGTAGCTCTGGATGAGAGTGTCTGCATGATAGCTGCTCTATGGTATAATACTAATAGTAATAGTTATAATAATACTAGTAATAGTAATAGTAATAGTAATAGTAATAGTAATACTAATAGTAATAATAATAGTAATAGTAATAATAATAGTAATAGTAATAATACTACTAATAGTAATACTAATAGTAATAATAATACTAATATGAATACTAATACTAATAGTAGGAATACTAGTAATAGTAATAATAATACTAATACTAATAGGAATACTAATACTAATAGGAATACTAATACTAATAGTAATACTAATAGGAATAATAATACTAATAGTAATACTAATACTAATAGTAATACTAATAGTAATACAAATACTAATAGGAATACTGATACTAATAGTAATACTAATAGTAATAATAATACTAATAGTAATACTAATAGTAATGCTAATACTAATAGTAATACTAATAGTAGTAGTAGTAGTAATACTAATAGTAATAATAATAGTAATAATAATACTAATAGTCATACTAATACTAACAGTAATAATAATAGTAATAATAATACTAATAGTAATAATAATAGTACTAGTAATACTAATAATAATACTAATAGTAATAATAATAGTAATAGTAATAATAATAGTAATAGTAATAGTTATAATAATACTAGTAGTAATAATAATAGTAATAGTAATTACAATAGTAATAATAATAGTAATAATAATACTAATAGTAATAATAATAGTACTAGAAATACTAATACTAATAGTAATAGTCATAATAATACTAATTGTAATAATAATAGTAATAGTAATTATAATAGTAATAATAATAGTAATACTAATAGGAATACTAATACTAATAGTAATAGTAATACTAATAGTAATAGCAATACAAATAGTAATAATAATACAAATAGTAATAATAATACTAATAGTAATACTAATAGGAATACTAATACTAATAGTAATACTGATAGGAATACTAATACTAATAGTAATACTAATACTAAGAGTAATACTAATAGTAATACAAATACTAATATGAATACTGATACTAATAGTAATAATAATACTAATACGAATAGTAATACTAATAGTAATACTAATACTTTTAGTAATACTAATACTAATAGTAATACTAATACTAATAGTAATAATAATAGTAATAGTAATTATAATAGTAATAATAATAGTAATAGTAATAATAATAGTAATAGTAATAATACTAGTAATAGTAATAATAATAGTAATTATAATAGTAATAATAATAGTAATAATAAATTATTATTATTATTATCATTTTATTTTTTTGGGAGGGTGGATCATCTTAATATTGCGGAAAGAATGTTGCTTCCAATGTAATTGTCTGCATTATTTCCAATCCCCCATATTGTTTTGGTAAATACATATATCCATACACGCATGCATATATTTACACATATATACATACACATACCTACATTGACATACATACTTTTTTAAAGATTATACTTTTATTATTATACACCGCAAACCCTTCCACCGATCCCCCAATTGGAGTGAACTAATAAACACTTCTGCTTCTACCTTCAATCCATACACCTTATACACATTCTACAGACACAGTCTACTTTACAATAGTTCTCTCTTGTTTGTTCTTAGTCCTTCCTCTATTTCTGATCCATCCAGTTTGTATTTGTAACTGTGATATTTCACAAAAGCTCCGAACCTATATACATTCTACAGATCCCGTATGTTTTACGTTGTTTATCTTGTTATTAGTCCCACCCTTCAGCTCCATTCAACCCCTCCCATCTATCAACACCATCCAGTCCCACCCTTCAGCTCCATTCAACCCCTCCCATCTATCTATCAACACCATCCAGTCCCACCCTTCAGCTCCATTCAACCTCTCCCATCTATCAACACCATCCAGTCCCACCCTTCAGCTCCATTCAACCCCTCCCATCTATCAACACCATCCAGTCCCACCCTTCAGCTCCATTCAACCCCTCCCATCTATCTATCAACACCATCCAGTCCCACCCTTCAGCTCCATTCAACCTCTCCCATCTATCAACACCATCCAGTCCCACCCTTCAGCTCCACTCAACCCCTCCCATCTATCTCTCAACACCATCCAGTCCCACCCTTCAGCTCCATTCAACCTCTCCCATCTATCTCTCAACATCATCCAGTCCCACCCTTCAGCTCCATTCAACCTCTCCCATCTATCTCTCAACATCATCCAGTCCCACCCTTCAGCTCCATTCAACCTCTCCCATCTATCAACACCATCCAGTCCCACCCTTCAGCTCCATTCAACCTCTCCCATCTATCTCTCAACATCATCCATTTCGGATTTCTACTTGCCATATATTTTTCCAAAGTGCTGTGATGTTTCACAAAATAATTGAACCTTCCTATTCTCATAGCTTCTACAGATTGCACATTAAAAATAAACATTTTGGCTAAAATAATTATTATATTATTGATTGATTGACTATGGCTTTTCAAATCACCCAGTATTGCTATCTGTAGTGTTAGTTATAGGCAAATGTTGCAATTCTTCAGCCATTCCTGGACCTGTGACCAAAAAGGAGCTACATATGGACAATAACAAAATAAATGATCTAATGACTCTGCCTCCTCACAGCAGAATCTGCAGAGCTGGGAAGATTGTACCCCCCATATATATAACATTCTATTAGTTGCAAGAATTTTGTATAGTAATTTATATTGAAAAATTTGAAGTTTTGAATCCGGCGTTGTTTTGCGTATCAATTCATAAACCATGTGCCATGGAATGGGTACATCGAAAATCTTTTCCCAACTATTTTGCAGTTTACATGGCACAGCTGTGTGTTTCGGTCCTTACATGAAATTGGTAAATGTTTTTATTTATCACACTTTTCTTTAACCATTTATGTTCTTTAACACAGGGCCGACATACAAGTTCCTTACTTGTCCCCCCTTCTACTTGCCTCTTCCATTTTTGTGGTAATGCTGCAATTAATTGGTTGTAATTTTGGGTAGAGCAGACATTTCCATATGTCTGTGTTAGCTGCATGTGTGACATAACTCCACCAGTCCTATTTATGATGTCATTCACTAAATGTATACCTTTTTTTATTTTTATTTCTTCGATAAATACAGTTTTTTTTAACCAATTAGTATATTTGAATTTAACCACAATATTTGTTGTTCTATTTGTTCCGTCCTTTCAGGTGGATTAAACTGAAATTGCAAGATATTTTGGAGATTATTTCCTTTTCAAACAACCGAAAGTGAGCAGGTGTAATCTGAATAAAGGGGAAAAGGCCCTTCCTGAATATAGGATGAGACATTCGTACCAATTGACTAGAGAACCAGTTTGGATTTAAGTATAACTTTTGTATGACTGATGCCTTTAGTGAGAGGTCTAATGCTTTAATATTTAATAATTTCTGCCCACCGAATTCATATTCGTTATATAAATAGGCCCTTTTAATTTTATCTGGTTTGCCGTTCCAAATTAATTTTAATATTTTTTGTTCATATAATTTAAAAAGCAGGTCACTGGGTGTAGGCAAAACCATAAGCAAATAGGTAAACTGTGATATAACTAAGGAGTTAATCAGGGTGATTTTTCCACAAATAGACAGGTATTTTCCTTTCCATGGTAGCAAGATCTTATCTATTGTTGCTAACTTTCTATAAAAATGTATTGGAGTGAGATCATTTCTTTCCTTTGGGATTTGCATACCGAGTATGTCCACATCTCCATCAGACCATTTAATTGGTAAACTACATGGTAATGTAAAATGTGCATTTTTTTAGTGATCCAACAGGTAATATGGTACATTTATCATAATTTGGTTATAATCCAGAGAGGATAGCAAAAGTATCTAGATCCTCTATGAGGCCGCGGAGAGACTCCAATTGTGGTTTTAAAAGAAAACATGAATCATCAGTGTACAATGACACCTTAGTTTTTAGGCCACGGATTTCTAATCCCTTAATATTATTGTTTGATCTAATCTTTGCAGCTAACATTTAGATGGCAATAATAAACAGATATGCCGATAGTGGACAACCTTGTTTTACTCCTCTTGACAGTTTAAAACCTTCTGAGATGTAGCCATTATTAACTATTTTACACCTAGGGTTACCATACATAACCTTAACCCATTTTATAAGAGATTCCCTAAAATTGAAATATTCTAGGCAATTTATATATAAACTCCAGTCGTACTTTATCAAAAGCTTTTCAAAATCAGCTATGAAAACCAGGCCTGGTGTCCCCGATATTTCATAGTGTTCTATTGTTTCCAGTACTTGTTTTATATTATCTCCAATGTATCGTCCATGTAAAAAACCTGTCTGATTAGGATGAATAATATCTGACAATACTTTTTAAATTCTATGTGCCAAGCATTTTGCTAGGATTTTTGCATCACAACACTGAAGTGTAAGAGGTCTTCAATTTTTTAAATGGACTGTATTTTTATATATACACCACTTGGGTCCTGTTTCAGTAATAATGATATCAGACCTTCTTGTTGCGTGTCTGATAATCTACCATTTATATAGGAGTGGTTAAAACAAGCCGACAATGGTCCTTTGAGTATACCAAAAAAAGTTTTGTATACTTCCACTGGTATGCCATCCAGCCCTGGAGTTTTCCCATCCTTAAAGGCCTCAATTGCCTCAAGCAGTTCATCCTCTGTAATTTGGCCTTCACATGAGTCTTTCTGTACAGATATTAATTTTACATTATTATTAGGAAAAAAATCCATACAATTAGTTTCAGTTAGTGGAGATGGAGGAGTCTGAAATGAAAACATATTCTTAAAGTACTTTACTTCCTCCTTCAAAATATCATCCGGTGAATCATGCGTGACTCCATCATTTGCAACAAGTTTTAATACATTTTGTTTGGTAGCATTTCTATATTGAAGATTGAAAAAGAATTTGGTGCATTTTTCCCCATATTCCATCCAGTTCGTTTTATTATTATAATATATTACACTGGATCTTTCTTGAATAAGTTCCTCCATTTCTTTTAGTTTTCCCTCTAACTTATTCTGTGCCTCTATAGTACTGTTTTTATTGCTATCTAACTGTGCTGTTAGTCCTTCAATTTCCTTTGTTAACATGGACTCATTTGATCTAAATTGCTTTTGTTTTATAGATGAGTACTGAATTGCATGGCCTCTAAAGGCACATTTAAAAGTGTCCCACACAGTAAGGGGATCTGAAGTACCTATGTTATGTCTGAAAAAGTCAGTTATAATTTCTTCTGTCCTAGTTCTAAACAATTTATCATCTACTAGGCTTTGATTAAATTTCCAATATCCTCGCCCATGTGGAAAATCTGTAAGAGTAATATATATGCCAATTATGTGATGATCCGACCGCATTCTGTCCCCTATCAACACTTTTTAAACTTTTGGTGCCAGAGAGAATGGTATAAGAAAGTAGTCAAGGCGACTAGTCTCCCATGTATATCTCACTAGGTCAGGGTATTTAAGTCTCCATATATCCACTAATTCCAATATATCCATGACATTCATGATTTCCTTAAATGCCCAAGTTTGTAGTGTGAGGCCATTACAATTGTAACTGGCTATAATTATTTCACCACTTACCACTTACCATAATGAGACACAACTTTCAATTATATTTATCAAAATATATGTTTGTAAACATACCATTAAAAAGTAACATGATGATGGAGTGTCTATATAGCTGTACCATGATCTTTGCCTTTCTACTAAGTAAACCTCCAATTGGTCCCTACTATTCCACCCGCTAAAAGCCCTCCTCATCCTGAGTTGGTTTGTCATCCCAATGCCCGGCAGACCACTCTCGACCCCCTGTATCCCATAACCCATAACCGACTGGGATCCATCCTTTGGAAAGAGCACACAGTGCCATTTACCGAATTGAAGTAGATGAACTGCCAAATGCATTTCCATCGCCCTCACCTCGATTTGTATTATATATAGCTGTGGATCATACTCTATTGTCCCTAACATATTTTACTTCTTCGCAACAGTTGTGGGATACACACATACACCCACACACACTCAACCTATACCCCTAGACAACCATAAGCTCACTTACTCAACAATTGCACCACCCCAGAGCCCAACTCAAGACAGGTCTTGAATTACAAATGTACTCGCAGTTGCAGCTGCACGAGAAGGCCTGCAAGACCGCACAAAAAATTAGGCAAAAATCAAGAGATTTTATTTACCATTGTCACATCCTAGATGATAGAGGTCAAATGTACATCTCTACCCTGAAACCCCCACAATACAGTCACCCGTATTGACCATATTCCCAAGCATCTCCATGCAGTCCAACTTTTATTCTGTGCCACTAGGGTCACAATAATATACCCCCTCTCTGAATGTCAGAGTGTGACCCCCTCCCCATAGTAAGAGTAATAATAATAGTAATAGTAATACTAATACTAATAGTAATAATAACAGTATTAATAATAGTAATAGTAATAATAATAGTAATACTAATAGTAATAGTAATAATAATACTAATAGTAATAATAATAGTAATAATAACAGTAATACTAATAGTAATAATAATAGTAATAGTAATAGTAATAATACTAATAGTAATAATACTAGTAATAGTAATAGTAATACTAATAATAATAGTAATACTAATAGTAATAGTAATAGTAATAATATACTAATAGTAATAATAACAGTAATACTAATAGTAATAATAACAGTAATAATAACAGTAATACTAATAGTAATAATACTAATACTAATAGTAATTTAGTGGGTGCTTATTTTTGTCCTGTTCCACACATGTATACATGTTTTTTCACCCTCGGAGAGTGTGGGGTCACGGCCGACTTCCCCTGAGACCATATTATATTATCTTATTAACAGCGCCTTCAGTATGTATTCACACCCCTTGACTTTTTCCACATTTTGTCACGTTACAGCCATATTCTAAAACGTATTAAATTAATTTAAAAAATCCTCAGCAATCTACACACAATACCCCATAATGACAAAGTAAAAACATGTTTTTTTATACATTTTATTAAATGTATAAAAAAAATAAAAAAAACAGAAATGCCTTATTTACATAAGTATTCAGACCCTTTACTATGAGACTCGAAATTGAGCTCAGGTGCATCCTGTTTCCATTGATCATCCTTGAGATGTTTCTTCAACTTGATTCGAGTCCACCTGTGGTAAAGGAAATTGATTGGACATGATTTGGAAAGGCACAAACCTGTCTATATACGGTCCCACAGTTGACAGTGCATTTCAGAGTAAAAACCAAGCCATGAGGTCAAAGGAAATGTCCGTAGAGCTCAGAGACAGGATTGTGTTGAGGCACTGATCTGGGGAAGGTTACCAAAAATTATGGGAGAACCTGGAGAACCTTCCAGAAGAACAACCATCTCTGCAGCACTCCACCAATCAGGCTTTTATGGTAGAGTTTCCACACGGAAGCCACTCCTCAGTAAAAGGCATTTGACAGCCCGCTTGGAGTTTTCCAAAAGGCAGTTAAAGACTCTCAGACCATGTGAAACTAGATTCTCTGGTCTGATGAAACCAAGATTGAACTCTTTGGCCTAAATGCCAAGCGTCATGTCTGGAGGAAGCCTGGCACCATCCCTACGGTGAAGCATGGTGGTGGCAGCATCATGCTGTGGGGATATTTTTCAGTGGCAGGGACTGGGAGACTAGTCAGGATCGAGGCAAAGATGAACGGAGCAAAGTACAGAGAGATCCTTGACGATAACCTGCTCCAGAGCGCGCAGGACCTCAGACTGGGGCGGTTCAACTTCCAACAGGACAACGACCCTAAGCACACAACCAAGACAATACAGGAGTGGCTTCTGAATGTCCTTGAGTGGCCCAGCCAGAGCCCGGACTTGATCTAACATCTCTGGAGAGACCTGAAAATATCTGTGCAGCGACGCTCCCCATCCAACCTGACAGAGCTTGAGAGGATCTGCAGAGAAGAATGCGAGAAACTCCCCAAATACACGTGTTTCAAGCTTGTAGCGTCATACCCAAAAAATACTTGAGCCTGTAATCTCTGCCAAACGGGCTTCAACAAAGTACTGAGTACAGGGTCTGAATACTTATGTAAACATTTCTAAAAACCTGTTTTAGCTTTGTCATGATGGGGTATTGTGATGTCATTATGGGGTATTGTGTGTAGATTAATGAGGGGGTAAAAACTGTTTAATATATCTTTGAATAAGGCTGTAAAATAACAAAATGTGGAAAAAGTAAAATTATTTTCAAATGCACTGTCATGTTACCCAGACGTTAGAGAGCAGAATGTTTGAGGAAGGTATCAAATTATTATTATCTTTTAAAAATGTTACCCCTTTTTCTCCCCAAATTTGTGGTATCCAATTGTTTAGTAGCTACGATCTTGTCTCATCGCTACAACTCCCGTATGGGCTCGGGAGAGACGAAGATTGAAAGTCACGCGTCCTCCGATACACAACCCAAACAAGCCGCACTGCTTCTTAACACAGCGCCATCCAACCCGGAAGCCAGCCGCACCAATGTGTCAGAGGAAACACGCACCAATGTGTCAGAGGAAACACTGTGCACCTGGCAACCTTGGTTAGCGCACACTGCGCCCGGCCCGCCACAGGAGTCGCTGGTGCGCAATGAGACAAGGATTTCCCTACCGGCCAAACCCTCCCTAACCCGGACGATGCTAGGCCAATTGTGCATCGCCCCACAGACCTCCCGGTCGCGTCCGGTTTCGACAGAGCGTGAACCCAGAGTCTCTGGTGGCACAGCTGGCGCTGCAGTACAGCACCCTTAACCACTGCGCCACCCGGAAGGCCCTAGGTATCAAAATCTAAGTGAAAGGCATGGGAGGCTATTTACTGGTGGAGAAGATGGCGTTCGAAAAATACCAAACCACCGTTTCTGAACTCTCAGCACATTGCTGCTCATCCAGTGAAACCAGAGATCTGGGATATTGACTTTGATTTTAAAATATATAAGTGATTTAACATCCGGAGCTGTTGGTTCCCATTCTACCATGTGTGTTGTTGACTGACTGTGTGGGGATATGAACTCAATGATTTATACATAATATTTGACCCTCCACTAGAAACACATCTCTACCTGCCCCCCACACCCTCCACCCCAGAAACACAGCTCTACCTGCCCCTCCCACTAGAAACACATCTCTACCTGCCCCCCCCACACGCTCCCACTAGAAACACATCTCTACCTGCCCCCCCCCACACCCTCCCACTAGAAACACATCTCTACCCCCCCCCCCCCCCCCCCCCCACACACACACACACACACAGTAAAACGGAACACATCGTGTTTGGGGGAGGCATCTTTCCGTAGAGGGGTAATAATAGTTTTGTATGCCAAATGGTTCAGACGCTACATACGACATTGTGAGAAGACAGGATAGTGTTGAGGCACAGATCTGGGGAAGGTTATGTTGGGGATGTCTCATTGTCAAAAAAACAGATATCTCTAGCAAACTCATTTTTATGGGGATATATTCTCAACATGCAGCAATTTCAAATATTTTACTGGGTTACAATTCAGTCAATTTAAATAAATTCATTAGGCCCTAATACATGGATGTCACATGACTGGGAATACAGATATGCATCTGTTGGTAACAGATATCTTTAAAAAAAAGTAGGGGTGTGGTTCAGAGAACCAATCAGTATCTGGTGTGACCACCATTTGCCTCATGCAGCGCGACACATCTCCTTTGCATAGAGTTGATCAGGCTGTTGATTGTGGCCTGTGGAATGTTGTCTCCTCTTCAATGACTGTGCGAAGTTCTATTTTTTTTTTGTTTGAGGTGGCTTGTGGTGGAGAATGTAATATAAAATTATCTGGTAACAGCGTTGGTGGACATTCCTGCAGTCGGCATGCCGATTGCACCTCCCCTTCAAAACTTGAGACGTCTATGTCATTGTGTTGTGTGACAAAACTGCACTTTTTAGAGTGGCCTTTTTACGGTCCTGTGTAATGATCATGCTGTTTAATCAGCTTCTTGATATGCCACACCTGTCAGGTGGATGGATTATCTTGACAAAGGAGAAATGCTCACTAACAGGGATGTGTAGAAATGTGTAATTTTTTCTTCTTCTCAAAATAAGCTTTTGTGCGTATGGAACATTTCTGGGATCTTCTCTTCCAACTCATGAAACATGGGACCAACACTTTACATGTTGCGTATATAATTATTTTTGTTCAGAATAGTTTTCCAGCGAGCCAAGCGGACAAATTGACTCTAGAGGGTCGAGGAAAGTGATTCTGCCTTCGAGGGCTTCACCTTTACCTGATGATTTTGAGTTATGTATCATCATGATGAGACCTTTAGTTTTGTTCGGGGCTGACGAAGAAGCAGCCAGCACATACAAATGGTTCCGCATTCGCTGTGCGTCCTGATGGAGCCAACGTGTTTCTCGGGGCACTGCTGTATCAATATGGTTTCTTGCTAGAATATCAAGACAGCTGGAACGTTTGGTAAGGCAATTTAGTCCTTTCAAATTCCAAGAGAGAACAGCTAGCGTTGCAAAATTGTTTTTCAAAAAAAGGAATGTTATATTAATGATGTCATTGTTATTATTAGCCAGCAGCGTACTACCCTGTATCCCACTGCTGGCTTGCTTCTGATGCTAAGCAGGGTTGGTCCTGGTTAGTCCCTGGATGGGAGACCAGATGCTGCTGGAAGTGGTGTTGGAGGGCCAATAGGAGGCACCCTTTTCTCTGGTCTAAAAAAAAATATCCCAATGCCCCAGGGCAGTGATTGGGGACTTTGCCCTGTGTAGGATGCCGTCTTTCAGATTGAGTGTTAAACGGGTGTCCTGACTTTCTGTGATCACTAAAGATCCCATGGCACTATTGTAAGAGTAGGGGTGTTAACCCTGTTGTCCTGACTAAATTCCCAATCTGACCATGGTCACCTAAATCATCTTCAGCTTACAATTGGCTCATTCATCCCTCCTCTCCCCTGTAACTATTACAAAGATTATTGCTATAAATGAGAATGTGTTCTCAGTCAACTTACCTGGTAAAAAACATTTTGTGTTGATAAACCCATGAATTAAACTAAAAGCAGGACCCACAGGAAAACCATCGGTCCTTTCCCACCCAGAAACCCCTCCCAGTAAACCATCACCCTCAGCCCCCCCTCTCCGGTTCCCCCCTCCCTAACCCCCAGCCCTCTCTTTCCGGTTCCCCCCTCCCTAACCCCCAGCCCTCCATCTCTGGTTCCCCCCTCCCTAACCCCCAGCCCTCCATCTCTGGTTCCCCCCTCCCTAACCCCAGCCCTCCCACTCCGGCTCCCCCCTCCCTAACCCCCAGCCCTCCCTTTCCGGTTCCCCCCTCCCTAACCCCCAGCCCTCCCTCTTTGGTTCCCCCCTCCCTAACCCCCCCCCCCCCCAAAAAAAGAAAAAATAATAATAAAAATACGAATAAAAATAATAAGGAGCCATTTTCAGACCTTCATAGTTTAGTTAGTAGACTTGATGTTATGGTGGGTCAGGAAGAAAACAGAATGTTAACAGTCAAATAGACACCTGTAGCTGCAGCAGCACCTAGCTCTTAATCTATTGGCCGAATTCTTTATCAGAAACATGGTTTATATGTTCCCACAGGTTTGTTTATTTTATTTCACCTTTATAGGCCATAGAGGCTAAATAATTACAATTTAGAAATTAAACACTGGAGTGATAGACGTGCAGAAGATGAATGTGCAAGTTGAGATAGTGGGGTGCAAAGGAGCAAAAAATAAATAACAATATGGGGATGAGGTAGTTGGGTGGGCTATTTACAGATGGGCTGTGTACAGATGCAATGATCGGTTAGCTGCTCTGACAGCTGATGCTTAAAGTTAGTGAGGGAGATATAAGACTCCAGCTTCAGGTGAATTGTGGATGGCCAGGTTATGCCATCTGCTGAAGTGAAATAGACCTGCTTGTTCTTTCTTGTCATACAATGAATGTCCCACACCTTAACATGGTGTTTACTATTTACAATCGGTAGAAAACAAGTCCATTAATTGATGGTCGGCAAAAGAAAGCCACGATAAGGCTACGCATGCCACGGGAACATTTTCTTTGTGAAACGTTTTTCTTGACTGTCTCTTTCCCGCCTAGACAGATCAGATATGTGGATTATGTCTCTGGGTTGACAGGAGCTGAAATATAAAATCCTGATTAAGAACAAAAAGCTCAGTCCTCAGAGTGAGTCAGAGACAGAGGACAGGAGGGAGAGAGACTCAGAGGACAGGAGAGGGAGAGACTCAGAGGACAGGAGAGAGAGAGACTCAGAGGACAGGAGAGAGAGAGACTCAGAGGACAGGAGAGAGAGAGACTCAGAAGACAGGAGGGAGAGAGACTCAGAGGGGGAAGACAGTGAGGAAGAGGATGACGATGATGATGAGGAAGAGGAGCCTAATCTCAAAACAAAGCATCATTCCAAATTGAAACGGAAGAAAGTAAGTCAGGGTTCTTAATGAGGTATGATATCAGGTATTATACACTGGTATATTAGATTAGAGGACACGGAGAAACTGTACCTGTACATCTCCCTATAAACACTAGCACTAAAGCAGGGTCAGTGAGGTTGTTCTGTCCCTAACCTTAATCCTAACCCTAGAGTTTAATTTCCACTCGCCAGCTCAACCCTAACCCTAGTCACAACCTTAATGTGTTTATTGTTCTCCCTCTCGCAATTTGTCTCTCTCTCTCTCTCTCTCGCAATCTCTCTCTCTCTCTCTCTCGCAAAGAGGAAGAAGGCAGCAGTAGTTGCTGAGTCTCTATCTAACCTGGTGGTCTACACCAAGTCAGTGAAGTTCCACAGCTTCAGCCATGCCAGAGAACACCAGCAGTACTATGAGAATACCTCTCTGGGGGAGAAAAAGGCACACAAGCTGGTCAAGACCTCAGGTTTTGTACCTTGGAAGACTTACCAAATTAGTGTTTCAAACTGCACATGAGGGGGGGGGGGGCACATTTGCAAGTATCTAGCAATGTATCAAGTGTTGAACACAGGCAGCAGTAAAAACAGGAGTTTGAGTGTCTCATATTCATACTGTGAAAAGGGAAAAAAAGACAGTTGAGAATTGGAATGAAACGAGTCCATTGAGATTTGAATGAAAAGAGACTGTTGAGATTCGAATTCAAAGCACAATCAGTAAACAGGTCATTGTGCTACGGAGATAGAGTGGAGGGGAATGACGCAGTGACAGATGAGTTGTGATGGATTTCACTCAACAGCCATTATCAGCCTCTTGCTATAATGGCTCCTTGAAGTGGCATTTTTTTTAAAGCACAAAGTCTATGTATAATGCTGCAAGGACACCCTGTCCCTGAACGAGTAATACCAATTTAATCAGGATAAGCATTTGTACGATGGACTGCTATATGAACTAAAATGTTACTTCTAGTAACTTCTAGTCATGTGATGCTAATGAAGTTACCATGTACTTTCCTAGTCTCCTCGTGTCATTTTAGTTCATATAGCAGTCCATCGTATCCAGAGAAATGTACAAAAAACCACATGTTCTCATCTCTCAGCTCCAGATTTCATCCAGCACAACATGGTGTTCATCACCAGGATCTACCCAGCAGCCTCTAGAACCCTGTCCTCCAACTACAACCCTCAGGGGTTCTGGAATGTGGGCTCACAGATGGGTAGGTGGACAGAAAAAGTTTTGAATGAGCTCCACATTCACACCAAAACTTCCTGGAATGTAAATTTGAACGTGATGGTCTTTGGACCCCCTTGGTGCGATCATTCTTTCTTGCCGTGTTTAAATGTGAAAGCATTGAGTCAATACGATATTCAATTCATTCATTATGAAAAATAAACTTGACGTTACATTTGAAAATAGTCACAAAAAAAACCTTTGCGAAAATAAAATGTATTTATGTCACACAGACATTCACTTTGTATTCCTTTCATGACGACTTTGTTTCTTTGGTAAGACTGAGATTGATGACAACATCATTTTAATTGCTTGAAGGCAGAAGGAGATGAATCACCTTTGTCATTCTATTTGACATGAAAACAAAACACAACTTTTCAATAAACAAATCAAACTATATTCAAAGACCCCTGGCTATGCTTGGTAATGTTGAACTGTAAGGAAATACATTGAATGTTTAGATTTGTGTCTTGTAGTCCAATCCCGGTCTAATCTAGGATGACGGAGGGCTGGAGAATGTAATCTGTCTGGTCTTGTCTGTGCCCGTGTGGCAATGCTGACATTGTGTCATCTGCACTCTCTTTACAGTGGCTCTGAACTTCCAGTCGTTGGGCCTGCCCATGGACCTGAACAACGGGCGTTTCCAGGACAACGGTGGCTGTGGTTACGTCCTCAAACCCCTCTTCCTCAGAACCAATCAATGGGGCTTTAATCCAAACAGTTACCGTCACAACCTGAAGCCAGCACACCTACTGCTGAAGGTACTAGAACTGTGTGATGCAAGGATGTGTGTGTGTGAGTTGGGAGGGGTGGAATGTGGGGGGAGGGGAGGAATGTGGGGGGAGGGGAGGGAGTGTGGTGTGGGAGGGGGTGTCCATCCTATCTGGAACATTTATATCTACCTTTACCTCTAACTTACTGCTTCTCAACCTCTAATTTACTGCTTCTCTACCTCTAACTTACTGCTTCTCTAACTTACTGCTTCTCAACCTCTAATTTACTGCTTCTCTACCTCTAACTTACTGCTTCTCTACTTACTGCTTCTCTAACTTACTGCGTCTCTACCTCTAACTTACTGCTTCTCTACCTCTAACTTACTGCGTCTCTACCTCTAACTTACTGCGTCTCTACCTCTAATTTACTGCGTCTCTACCTCTAATTTACTGCGTCTCTACCTCTAATTTACTGCGTCTCTACCTCTAACCTACTGCGTCTCTACCTCTAACTTACTGCGTCTCTACCTCTAACTTACTGCTTCTCTACCTCTAACCTACTGCGTCTCTACCTCTAACTTACTGCCTCTCTACCTCTAACCCACTGCCTCTCTACCTCTAACCTACTGCGTCTCTACCTCTAACTTACTGCTTCTCTACCTCTAACTTACTGCGTCTCAACCTCTAACTTACTGCCTCTCTACTTCTAACTTACTGCTTCGCTACTTACTGCGTCTCTACCTCTAACCTACTGCATCTTTACCTCCAACCTACTGCGTCTCTACCCCTAACTTACTGCGTCTCTACCTCTAACCTACTGCGTCTCTACCTCTATAACTTTTTGGGGTTACGTTACCACATCCACTTCCACAGCATCATAGATAGACTAAAAAACACATTATCTCTGGGAAGTCAAAGACCAGTTTCAGTTTGTGGCCTCCCGGTCTACATTAGCAGACTCAAGGAGAAGACTCTACAGACTCCAATTAAACGCTGTCCTTTGCAGATAGTCTGGGTAGCCATTTGATTACCTGTTCAGGAGTCTTATGGCTTGGGGATAAAAACTGTTGAGAAGCCTTTTTGTCCTAGACTTGGCACTCCGGTACCGCTTGCCATGCGGTAGTAGAGAGAACAGTCTATGACTGGGGTGGCTGGGGTCTTTGACAATTTTTAGGGCCTTCCTCTGACACAGTCTGGTGTAGAGGTCCTGGATGGCCGGCAGCTTTGCCCCAGTGATGTACTGAGCCGTATGCACTACCCTCTGAAGTGCCTTGCGGTCGGAGGCCGAGCGATTGCTGTACCAGGCAGTGATGCTCTCGATGGTGCAGCTGTAGAACCTTTTGAGAATCTGAGGACCCATGCCAAATCTTTTTAGTTTCCTGAGGGGGAATAGGCTTTGTCGTGCCATCTTCACGACTGTCTTGGTGTGTTTGGACCGTTCTAGTTTGTTGGTGATGTGGACACCAAGGAACTTGAAGCTCTCAACCTGCTCCACTACAGCCCCGTCGATGAGAATGGGGGGTGTCGTGTCTTTACTATCATTAACTGAAGACTTATAGTTTTAATCAAAGATTCTCTGTAATTAGTATTACGCGATTAGACTGATTAATCATGTAACTGTAATTAACTAGGAAGTCAGGGGACCAAGGAAAATATTCAGATTACAAAGTTATAATTTCCTAAAATAACTTTTCAGATATTTTAACTGATCAATTAGTCTTCAAATGAATGAATTATTTACTTTACCTCACGTTAGTCTCATTCCAAACGTCGTAAATTGTTGGTTATCTGCACGAACCCAGTCTTCACTATGAGTCATCCATACATCAATTGTCTTAAATCATTTATTTATTACTAACTAAGTAATTCACAGAAATGCATAAACAAACAAACAAGGTAAATGTGGTTACATGAAATGAGAATGTGCCCTAGTGGGCTGAACCGGCATGGCGGCTTGTTTGACAAAAGGGGAAGTGGGGGTCGACTAAGAAGTCACTACAAAGTGATAATTATAACAATTGAAATGTTAATTTGCACATGAACGCTCACTCATTCGGGAACAATTGCAATCAATATATATATTTACGCTCAGTGTGTCGTCTTGATCGCTGGTGAAAAGTTAATTTATTTTGTATAATTGTCCGACTCTCTCCCTCTCTCTCTCTGTTGTGGTTATAGTGGGTAGTTCAGAGTGACATTCATTCGTTTCGTTATAGAGTGGATGTTTCGGCGGTTGTCATTTTTCGCGTTCAATGATACTGAATTCCTAGCTGCAGACTAGTAATTATAATCAAAGTCTTGTTCTTATTCTGTCGGTATCGATAGTCTAAGAGTTTAACCACGTGGAATGGTTAAAAGATTCAGCAATGATCTACAACCTTTGTCCTCCTAATGGAGAAAAACTCTGGCCATCTCGTAATTGAGGTAAGCTCGGTCTGCTGATCGAAAACCCGAGTGGGGGATTTATTCGGAAGGGCCGAAAAAGGGCTGTCCCAGGAGGCCTGACCCTAACTGGGCTCAGGGGCGGTCCCAGGAGGCCTGACCCTAACTGGGCTCAGGGCGGTCCTCTGATTTAGTTCAAATCAAAAGGGAATTGTGTTTTTCTTCATTAACCTGTCTACGATACTGGTTCCCAATTGGGAATCAACCCTCCCACGTTCAGCTGAAACGGTGGCGCATGGAACGCAAAAATATTCTTAAAAATATTTAACCTCCACACATTAACAAGTCCAATAGCTCAAATGAAAGATAAACAACAATGTTCATTGTTCACCAAAGTATGATAAATGTACCATATTACCTGTTGGATCACTAAAAAAATGCACATTTTACATTACCATGTAGTTTACCAATTAAATGGTCTGATGGAGATGTAGAAATACTCGGTATACAAATCCCAAAGGAAAGAAATGATCTCACTCCAATACATTTTTATAGAAAGTTAGCAACAATAGATAAGATCTTGCTACCATGGAAAGGAAAAGACCTGTCTATTTGTGGAAATATCACCCTGATTAACCTTTTAGTCATATCACAGTTTACCCTGATTAACTCTTTAGTCATATCACAGTTTACCCTGATTAACTCTTTAGTCATATCACAGTTTACCCTGATTAACTCTTTAGTCATATCACAGTTTACCCTGATTAACTCTTTAGTCATATCACAGTTTACCCTGATTAACTCTTTAGTCATATCACAGTTTACCCTGATTAACTCTTTAGTCATATCACAGTTTACCCTGATTAACTCTTTAGTCATATCACAGTTTACCCTGATTAACTCCTTAGTTATATCACAGTTTACCCTGATTAACTCCTTAGTTATATCACAGTTTACCTATTTGCTTATGGTTTTGCCTACACCTGCTTTTTAAATTATATGAACAAAAAATATTAAAATTTATTTGGAACGGCAAACCAGATAAAATTAATAGGGCCTATTTATATAACGAATATGAATTCGGTGGGCAGAAATGATTAAATATTAACCTGTCTACGATACTGGTTCCCAATTGGGGATCAACCCTCCCACGTTCAGCTGAAACGGTGGCGCATGGAACGCAAAAATACTCTTAAAAATATTTAACCTCCACACATTAACAAGTCCAATAGCTCAAATGAAAGATAAACACCTTGTTCATCTAGCCAGCAAGTCAGATTTCTAAAATGTTTTACGGCGAAAACATAGCACATATATATGTAAAACCACCACCAGACACAGCTCATTTCAATAGCCAAAACATGCAATCAACAAACGCAGGATTAAAAAATAAATCGCTCACTAACCTTTTGAAAATCTTCATCAGATGACAGTAATATGACATGTTACACAGTACATATTTTTTTTTTTCAATAATATGCCATTTATATCCATAAATGTCCATTTACAGTGAGTTCACGTTCAGAAATTACTCAAAAATGCCCGCAGGAAATCTATGTAGCGCGGCAAGATAACGTAAATAGACATCATAATGTCTAGACATCATAATGTCTTTGACTAAATATACATGTTCTACATATAGTTAGAAAGATACACTGCTTCTTTATGCAACCGCTGTGTTAGATTTATTTTTAACGTTACAGAAATCGCACACTATTCCATATGCTGAGACAGCGCTCAGTTCCAAGCTACATTTCCACGTAATGTTGGAGTCAACAGAAACACAGATTTAAGCATAAATATTCCCTTACCTTCGATGGTCTTCGTTCAGAATGTTCTGGAAGGCTTCATACTTACCCAATACATCGTTTGGTTTCAAGTCTTGCGTCTTTGTATTAGCTACTGCTAATAACATCAGCTGAAATGCACCCAAAACGTCCTCTGGTCCGGAAAAGTTGCGCATCAAAACTTCAAAATTACATATTATATGTCGACTAAACAGGTCAAACTAAGTGCAGAAGCAAGCTGTTTTAGACAAGATGTTTTAGACACGCAAAACAAACTTCAATTCAATCGGCCATCGTCTGCTCTTCTCTTGAGTGCTGGAACAAAGGAATGGCTGGGACCAATTTGCGCCCATACGCACAGCCTATTCTCTCGTGGCACGCACTAATTTCACTCCCATAGGGTCAATTCTCGCGGATTTGAACGATTCAAAGCTCTAATGAAAGAGGACATCTAGCGGAAGAGATAGAAAGTGTCCCCAGAATCATAACTGGTTGGGAAGGGTGGGGGCCATGACGTCAAAGTTGCTCCAACTTTCATGGCCACAAAAACTAGTTTGGAAGAATGCCTGCCCTGTGAGTTCTGCTATACTTACAGACATAATTCCAACGGTTTTAGAATCTTTAGAGTGTTTTCTATCCAATAATAATTTTTATTTGCATATATTAGCAATTTTTGACAGATTTTTTTTCCAGTTTACTAGGGGTACCCAATCTCTCCAAAGGGGGCGTATGTCTGTAAACAGTCCACAATCATATTACACAATTATACAAACGGTATCATACTCACTCATTCATCTTATACAACAATTAGATGTAAACCTCATATCTGAGACTATTATATAAACAGCATTATGGTAATGTGGCCACACCGTCTCCCATGAGCTTCCCCAAGTTGTGACAAACGGACCAGTTCGTAGCTGGATTCTTCACCGATCTTTTATACTTTCTCCAGAACATGACATTTGTTTGTACCTCAAGTTCTGTGAGGTGGAAGGATTTCCTTTGTCCTCTATGAAAATGTACTCTCTCTATACTGTGTGTCCATGAGGAGATCCTCAGGAATTTACGACGTCTCTCTGACCTCAGCAGCCTAGTTGAAGGAGGAAAGGGGGAGGCAGGGAGAGGGGGATGGGGCTTGCTATACCCAAAGAGGCTAACGTCATGACAGGGGCGTGCTCGGTCCTCCTTTTCCTGTAGTCCACAATCATCTCCTTAGTCTTGGTTATGTTGAGGGAGAGGTTGCTGTCCTGGCACCAAACGACCATGTCTCTGACCTCCTCCCTATATGCTGTCACGTCGTTGTCGGTGATCAGGCCTACCACTGTTGTGTTGTCTGCAAACTTAACGATGGTGTTGGAGTCGTGTCTGGCCAAGTAGTCGTGGGTGAACAGGGAGTACAGGAGGGGACTAAGCACGCACACCTATGGGGACCCCATGTTGAGGATCAGCATGGCAGATGTGTTGTTACCTACCTTCACTTCCTGGGGGCGGCCCGTCAGGAAGTCCAGGATCAAGTTGCAGAAGGAGATGTTTAGTCCCAGGATCCTTAGTTTAGTGATGAGCTTTGAGGGCAATATGGTGTTGAATGCTGAGCTGTAGTCAATGAATAGCATTCTCACATAGGTGTTCCTTTTGTCCAGGTGGGAAAGGGCAGTGTGGATTGCGTCATCTGTGGATCTGTTTGGGCGGTATGCAAATTGAAGTGGGTCTATGGTTTCTGAGATAATGGTGTTGATGTGAGCCATGACCAGCCTTTCAAAGCACTTCATGGCTACGGACGTGAGTGCTACGGGTCTGTAGTCATTTAGGCAAGTTGCCTTTGTGTTCTTGGGCACAGGGACTATGGTGGTCTACTTGAAATATGTTGGTATTAGAGACTCAATCAGGGACATGTTGAAAATATCAGTGAAGACACCTGCCAGTTGGTCAGCACATGCCCGGAGCACACGTCTGGGTAATCCGTCTGGCCCCGCAGCCTTGTGTATGTTGACCTGTTTAAAGGTCTTACTCACGTCTGTTACGGAGAGCGTAATCACACAGTCCTCCAGAACAGCTGATGCTCTCATGCATGCCTCAGTGTTGCTTGCCTCGAAGCGAGCATAGAAGTAATTTAGCTCGTCTGGTAGGCTCGTGTCACTGGGCAGCTCACAGCTGTGCTTCCCTTTGTAGTCTGTAATAGTTTGCAAGCCCTGCCACATAAGACGAGCATCAGAGCCGGTGTAGTATGATTCAATCTTTGCCCTGTATTGATGCTTTGCCTGTTTGATGGTTCGTCGCAGGGCATAGCAGGATTTCTTATAAGCTACCTTGAAAGCGGCAGCTCTACCCTTTAGCTCAGTGAGGATGTTGCCTGTAATCCATGGCTTCTGGTTGGGGTATGTACGTACAGTCACTGTGGGGACGACGTCCTCAATGCACTTATTGATTGGCTGTCAGCCAATAAGCATTCGGGGCTCAAACCACCCAGTTTATAACAGACAATATACCACGGGTATGACGTAGAATTACCTGTTTACTGTTGTAATTACGTTGTTAACCAGTTTATAATAGAAATAAGGCACCTCTGGGGGTTTGTGGTTTAAGGCAAATTAACCACAGCTAAGGACTGTAAATCCAGGCACTCTGCATTGCGTTGTGAATAAGAACAGCCCTTTAACCGTGGTATATTAGCCATACGCCATACCCCCTCGGGCCTTATTGCTTCAGTAGACTAAACTAGACTCCCCCTGCGCATGAAAAATACATGTATTCTCTTATCAGAGAGAAAACAAAAAAAACACCTTTATGTATCAACATCCTGTGCTTCAGGTCTGGTACTCCACTCCAGGGAAAAGCCTCCTAGAAAGCCCTAGCAGAGCTTTCAAGTCCAGTGGAATCAGATTTATAAATAGAATAATGTTCACTTATAAATAGGTATGCTGCTGTATTGAAAAATTCAACTAGAAGAGGTAGGAAAATAACGCTGCTTCCTTTTCAACTCTATGGACCTATTTGGTATTCTGTTTTACCAATCTATTTGGTATACTGTTTTACCAATCTATTTGGTATTCTGTTTTACCAATCTATTTGGTATTCTCTTTTACCAATCTATTTGGTATACTGTTTTACCAATCTATTTGGTATGCTGTTTTACCAATCTATTTGGTATACTGTTTTACCAACCTATTTGGTATACTGTTTTACCAATCTATTTGGTATACTGTTTTACCAATCTATTTGGTATTCTGTTTTACCAATCTATTTGGTATACTGTTTTACCAATCTATTTGGTATTCTGTTTTACCAATCTATTTGGTATACTGTTTTACCAATCTATTTGGTATACTGTTTTACCAATCTATTTGGTATGCTGTTTTACCAATCTATTTGGTATACTGTTTTACCAATCTATTTGGTATACTGTTTTACCAATCTATTTGGTATTCTGTTTTACCAATCTATTTGGTATTCTGTTTTACCAATCTATTTGGTATTCTGTTTTACCAATCTATTTGGTATTCTGTTTTACCAATCTATTTGGTATTCTGTTTTACCAATCTATTTGGTATTCTGTTTTACCAATCTATTTGGTATTCTGTTTTACCAATCTATTTGGTATTCTGTTTTACCAATCTATTTGGTATACTGTTTTACCAATCTATTTGGTATACTGTTTTACCAATCTATTTGGTATACTGTTTTACCAATCTATTTGGTATACTGTTTTACCAATCTATTTGGTATTCTGTTTTACCAATCTATTTGGTATACTGTTTTACCAATCTATTTGGTATGCTGTTTTACCAATCTATTTGGTATACTGTTTTACCAATCTATTTGGTATTCTGTTTCACCAATCTATTTGGTATTCTGTTTCACCAATCTTTTTGGTATTCTCTTTTACCAATCTATTTGGTATTCTGTTTTACCAATCTATTTGGTATTCTGTTTTACAAATCTATTTGGTATACTGTTTTACCAATCTATTTGGTATGCTGTTTTACCAATCTATTTGGTATACTGTTTTACCAATCTATTTGGTATTCTGTTTTACCAATCTATTTGGTATTCTGTTTTACCAATCTATTTAGTATACTGTTTTACCAATCTATTTGGTATACTGTTTTACCAATCTATTTGGTATTCTGTTTTACCAATCTATTTGGTATTGTTTTACCAATCTATTTGGTATACTGTTTTACCAATCTATTTGGTATACTGTTTTACCAATCTATTTGGTATTCTGTTTTACCAATCTATTTGGTATTCTGTTTTACCAATCTATTTGGTATACTGTTTTACCAATCTATTTGGTATTCTATTTTACCAATCTATTTGGTATACTGTTTTACCAATCTATTTGGTATTCTGTTTTACCAATCTATTTGGTATACTGTTTTACCAATCTATTTGGTATTCTGTTTTACCAATCTATTTGGTATACTGTTTTACCAATCTATTTGGTATTCTGTTTTACCAATCTATTTGGTATACTGTTTTACCAATCTATTTGGTATTCTGTTTTACCAATCTATTTGGTATACTGTTTTACCAATCTATTTGGTATTCTGTTTTACCAATCTATTTGGTATACTGTTTTACCAATCTATTTGGTATTCTGTTTTACCAATCTATTTGGTATACTGTTTTACCAATCTATTTGGTATACTGTTTTACCAATCTATTTGGTATACTGTTTTACCAATCTATTTGGTATACTGTTTTACCAATCTATTTGGTATACTGTTTTACCAATCTATTTGGTATACTGTTTTACCAATCTATTTGGTATACTGTTTTACCAATCTATTTGGTATTCTCTTTTACCAATCTATTTGGTATTCTGTTTTACCAATCTATTTGGTATTCTGTTTTACCAATCTATTTGGTATACTGTTTTACCAATCTATTTGGTATTCTCTTTTACCAATCTATTTGGTATTCTGTTTTACCAATCTATTTGGTATTCTGTTTTACCAATCTATTTGGTATACTGTTTTACCAATCTATTTGGTATTCTGTTTTACCAATCTATTTGGTATTCTGTTTTACCAATCTATTTGGTATTCTGTTTTACCAATCTATTTGGTATTCTGTTTTACCAATCTATTTGGTATTCTCTTTTACCAATCTATTTGGTATTCTCTTTTACCAATCTATTTGGTATTCTGTTTTACCAATCTATTTGGTATTCTGTTTTACCAATCTATTTGGTATACTGTTTTACCAATCTATTTGGTATTCTGTTTTACCAATCTATTTGGTATACTGTTTTACCAATCTATTTGGTATACTGTTTTACCAATCTATTTGGTATTCTGTTTTACCAATATATTTGGTATACTGTTTTACCAATCTATTTGGTATACTGTTTTACCAATCTATTTGGTATTCTGTTTTACCAATCTATTTGGTATTCTCTTTTACCAATCTATTTGGTATTCTGCTTTACCAATCTATTTGGTATTCTGTTTTACCAATCTATTTGGTATTCTGTTTTACCAATCTATTTGGTATACTGTTTTACCAATATATTTGGTATTCTCTTTTACCAATCTATTTGGTATTCTGTTTTACCAATCTATTTGGTATTCTGTTTTACCAATCTATTTGGTATACTGTTTTACCAATCTATTTGGTATACTGTTTTACCAATCTATTTGGTATTCTGTTTTACCAATCTATTTGGTATACTGTTTTACCAATCTATTTGGTATACTGTTTTACCAATCTATTTGGTATTCTGTTTTACCAATCTATTTGGTATACTGTTTTACCAATCTATTTGGTATACTGTTTTACCAATCTATTTGGTATTCTGTTTTACCAATATATTTGGTATACTGTTTTACCAATCTATTTGGTATACTGTTTTACCAATCTATTTGGTATTCTGTTTTACCAATCTATTTGGTATTCTCTTTTACCAATCTATTTGGTATTCTGTTTTACCAATCTATTTGGTATTCTGTTTTACCAATCTATTTGGTATTCTGTTTTACCAATCTATTTGGTATTCTGTTTTACCAATCTATTTGGTATACTGTTTTACCAATCTATTTGGTATACTGTTTTACCAATCTATTTGGTATTCTGTTTTACCAATCTATTTGGTATTCTGTTTTACCAATCTATTTGGTATTCTGTTTTACCAATCTATTTGGTATTCTGTTTTACCAATCTATTTGGTATACTGTTTTACCAATCGATTTGGTATTCTGTTTTACCAATCTATTTGGTATTATCTTTTACCAATCTATTTGGTATTCTGTTTTACCAATCTATTTGGTATACTGTTTTACCAATCTATTTGGTATACTGTTTTACCAACCTATTTGGTATTCTCTTTTACCAATCTATTTGGTATTCTGTTTTACCAATCTATTTGGCATACTGTTTTACCAATCTATTTGGTATACTGTTTTACCAATCTATTTGGTATACTGTTTTACCAATCTATTTGGTATTCTCTTTTACCAATCTATTTGGTATTCTCTTTTACCAATCTATTTGGTATTCTGTTTTACCAATCTATTTGGTATTCTGTTTTACCAATCTATTTGGTATTCTGTTTTACCAATCTATTTGGTATTCTGTTTTACCAATCTATTTGGTATTCTCTTTTACCAATCTATTTGGTATTCTCTTTTACCAATCTATTTGGTATTCTGTTTTACCAATCTATTTGGTATTCTGTTTTACCAATCTATTTGGTATTCTGTTTTACCAATCTATTTGGTATTCTGTTTTACCAATCTATTTGGCATACTGTTTTACCAATCTATTTGGTATTCTGTTTTACCAATCTATTTCCTAACAATCGGTTTCCTTGAGCAGAAGAATGGACTTCACTGACCCTGAATCTGAGTGAGATTTGGGATTGTGTGTAACTACCATAACCCCCCAGAAACCCCATAGTCATGTATAGTTCCCCCTTACCCTAACCCTAACCCTAACCCCTTACCCTAAATCAATGAGTCACGGATCAGTCCATCACACAGTGATTTAACTGATGTTCAGTCCGACACATGTAACACTAGCCTGGTAATCACCGGGCTGATGATCAAACCTCACAATACCTATAGCACCACTATGAGGCAGTTGGGGGGGGGGGGGGGGGGTCATTGACTTCCTGTTTCCTGAGTGAGGCGGATCCACCGGTGCCAGGCAGGCATATCCAGATAACTGCATGCAGGTTTGTCTTTGATCAGGGTTGGGCATAGGGACGAGAGAAGAGGAGAGAGTGGACTACAGATAAGCCTGCCAGACTGGTGTAATTACACTTCTACTTCCCTCCTCCCTTCCTCCCTCCTTCCCTCGCTCACTCGGTTCTCTCCCCCATGCCCACTCGTAGTGCTGATGAATCCCTGGCACCAGGCCCCGAGGCAGGCATAAGAACACACGCCCCATCGGATTGGAACATGTACATCCTCATTGAAAAGCAATGAGAAAAAAATTGAATTTGGAATTCAGTGTCTGTCTACCACCTGTCTGTCTGTCTGTCTGTCTACCACCTGTCTGTCTGTCTGTCTACCACCTTTCTGTCTTTCTGTCTGTCTGTCTGTCTACCACCTGTCTGTCTTTCTGTCTGTCTGCCTGTCTACCACCTGTCTGTCTTTCTGTCTGTCTGTCTGTCTACCACCTGTCTGTCTGCCTGTCTACCACCTGTCTGTCTGTCTGTCTACCACCTGTCCGTCTGTCTGTCTGTCTGTGTCTACCACCTGTCTGTCTGTCTGTCTACCACCTGTCTGTCTGTCTGTCTACTACCTGTCTGTCTGTCTACCACCTGTCTGTCTACCACCTGTCTGTCTGTCTCTGTCTACCACCTGTCTGTCTGTCTCTGTCTACCACCTGTCTGTCTGTCTGTCTGTCTGTCTGTCTACCACCTGTCTGTCTGTCTGTCTACCACCTGTCTGTCTGTCTGTGTCTACCACCTGTCTGTCTGTCTGTCTACCACCTGTCTGTCTGTCTGTCTACCACCTGTCTGTCTGTCTGTCTGTCTGTCTGTCTACCACCTGTCTGTCTACCACCTGTCTGTCTGTCTCTGTCTACCACCTGTCTGTCTGTCTACCACCTGTCTGTCTACCACCTGTCTGTCTGTCTCTGTCTACCACCTGTCTGTCTGTCTACCACCTGTCTGTCTGTCTGTCTACCACCTGTCTGTCTGTCTCTGTCTACCACCTGTCTGTCTACCACCTGTCTGTCTGTCTACCACATGTCTGTCTGTCTACCACCTGTCTGTCTGTCTGTCTCTGTCTACCACCTGTCTGTCTGTCTGTCTGTCTACCACCCGTCTGTCTGTCTGTCTGTCTGTCTGTCTGTCTGTCTGTCTGTCTGTCTGTCTGTCTACCACCTGTCTGTCTGTCTGTCTCTTTCTACCACCTGTCTGTCTGTCTACCACATGTCTGTCTGTCTGTCTACCACATGTCTGTCTGTCTGTCTACCACCTGTCTGTCTGTCTGTCTCTGTCTACCACCTGTCTGTCTGTCTGTCTACCACCCGTCTGTCTGTCTGTCTGTCTGTCTGTCTGTCTGTCTGTCTGTCTGTCTGTCTACCACCCATCTGTCTACCACCTGTCTGTCTGTCTGTCTGTCTCTTTCTACCACCTGTCTGTCTCTGTCTGTCTACCACATGTCTGTCTGTCTACCACATGTCTCTCTGTCTGTCTACCACATGTCTGTCTGTCTGTCTACCACCTGTCTGTCTGTCTACCACCTGTCTGTCTGTCTGTCTGTCTGTCTACTACCTGTCTGTCTGTCTACCACCTGTCTGTCTACCACCTGTCTGTCTGTCTCTGTCTACCACCTGTCTGTCTGTCTCTGTCTACCACCTGTCTGTCTGTCTGTCTGTCTGTCTGTCTACCACCTGTCTGTCTGTCTGTCTACCACCTGTCTGTCTGTCTGTGTCTACCACCTGTCTGTCTGTCTGTCTACCACCTGTCTGTCTGTCTGTCTACCACCTGTCTGTCTGTCTGTCTGTCTGTCTGTCTACCACCTGTCTGTCTACCACCTGTCTGTCTGTCTCTGTCTACCACCTGTCTGTCTGTCTACCACCTGTCTGTCTACCACCTGTCTGTCTGTCTCTGTCTACCACCTGTCTGTCTGTCTACCACCTGTCTGTCTGTCTGTCTACCACCTGTCTGTCTGTCTCTGTCTACCACCTGTCTGTCTACCACCTGTCTGTCTGTCTACCACATGTCTGTCTGTCTACCACCTGTCTGTCTGTCTGTCTCTGTCTACCACCTGTCTGTCTGTCTGTCTGTCTACCACCCGTCTGTCTGTCTGTCTGTCTGTCTGTCTGTCTGTCTGTCTGTCTACCACCTGTCTGTCTGTCTGTCTCTTTCTACCACCTGTCTGTCTGTCTACCACATGTCTGTCTGTCTGTCTACCACATGTCTGTCTGTCTGTCTACCACCTGTCTGTCTGTCTGTCTCTGTCTACCACCTGTCTGTCTGTCTGTCTACCACCCGTCTGTCTGTCTGTCTGTCTGTCTGTCTGTCTGTCTGTCTGTCTGTCTGTCTGTCTGTCTGTCTACCACCCATCTGTCTACCACCTGTCTGTCTGTCTGTCTGTCTCTTTCTACCACCTGTCTGTCTCTGTCTGTCTACCACATGTCTGTCTGTCTACCACATGTCTCTCTGTCTGTCTACCACATGTCTGTCTGTCTGTCTACCACCTGTCTGTCTGTCTACCACCTGTCTGTCTGTCTGTCTGTCTGTCTGTCTGTCTGTATGTATGTCTGTCTTACGCCATGGCATGCTGGGTTCAACCGTCTCTGGGGTCACAGAGACAGAATTAATGTAAGGTGTTCAGAGGGAAAAACACTAACAGCTCCTGTCTCTGTCCCTGTCCCTTGTGTGAAGGTTATCAGTGGCTCCAACCTGCCTGTTCCGCGGAGCGGCAAGGCCCTGGACCCCTTCGTACGCGTGGAGATCCACAGTGTCCACTCAGACTCCTGCAGGAGACACACAGACACTGTCAGACACAACTGTGAGTTCTCCAAGCGACTGTCCTACTGATTCAATAGTGGGGCAGTCGCCCTTTTTAAAGGCAATGTTTCCTTGTTCGTAGAAACCGCATTCACGGTAAACATTGCATAAGTCAGATCAATCGGAAATTACCTTTAAAATGTCAATTGCGCTGTGACGCGGATCTCCCGCGGTCCGGATTGAATCTACTTAATGGTAACCGAGCAACTGTGTGTTCTGCAGCATAGATAGAGACGGGTACACATGAGAGGCACCGCGACTCAGACGTGGTTAGATTGGAGTGTGCGTGAGTCTTGTTACAAAGGCATGAACAAACACGACGGTGAAGCAAACAAAACTAGAGTATGTGAAGGAACCTATGACAGTCAATGACAGGAAAAGACAGTCAATGACAGCAAAAGACAGTCAATGTCTGGGAAAGATAGTCAATGTCTTGAAATAGACAGTCAATGTCTTGAAATAGACAGTCAATGTCTGGAAATAGACAGTCAATGTCTGGAAATAGACAGTCAATGTCTGGAAATAGACAGTCAATGTCTGGAAATAGACAGTCAATGTCTGGAAATAGACAGTCGATGTCTGGAAATAGACAGTCAATGTCGGGAAATAGACAGTCAATGTCGGGAAATAGACAGTCAATGTCTGGGAAAGATAGTCAATGTCTGGAAATAGACAGTCGATGTCTGGAAATAGACAGTCGATGTCTGGAAATAGACAGTCGATGCCTGAAAATAGACAGTCGATGCCTGAAAATAGACAGTCAATGTCTGGAAATAGACAGTCGATGTCTGGAAATAGACAGTCGATGTCTGGAAATAGACAGTCGATGTCTGGAAATAGACAGTCAATGTCTGGAAGAAAAAACAGGCTCATCCTACAAAGTCTCAGAGTGATACAGTGTACAGAGGAGCAGACTAGCTGTGATCTCAAAGTACTGTTTGAATCTACAGTCAGAACCCATACTCATAGAGACCAGTCTCCTGCCCTAGGAAACCACTTTATAAAACTTTAATTCTTCTCCCCGTGAATCCAATTCCCGGGCCGACAGCTCTTGGGCTTCCGAGGGCGAAATGTGCTGATGAGCTAGCCTCTTCAAAAGGCACATGGTGAGTCCCAAAGTGCACTCTTTCCCCTATGTAGTCCACTGCTTTTGACCAGGATCCAGGTAGTGCACTTTAGGCTATAGGGTGTGATTTGGGATGCACACTGTCTGGTTTGCCTTTAGAGAAGTAGAGGGCTCATCCTTTAACTACAGTAGGCTACACTAGACCTCAGAAAGAACACAAGAGGACAGAGAGACACGAGCCCTCAGAAAGAACACAAGAGGACAGAGAGACATGAGCGCTCAGAAAGAACACAGAGGACAGAGAGACACGATACTGTATATCAGACAGAGGACAGGGTCCACTAGAGAGGAGAGGACAGGGTCCACTAGAGAGGAGAGGACAGGCTGCACTCACTAGAGAGGAGAGAGGACAGGCTGCACTCACTAGAGAGGAGAGAGGACAGGCTGCACTCACTAGAGAGGAGAGGACAGGCTGCACTCACTAGAGAGGAGAGAGGACAGGCTGCACTCACTAGAGGAGAGGACAGGGTCCACTAGACAGGAGAGGACAGGCTTCACTCACTAGAGAGGAGAGAGGACAGGCTGCACTCACTAGAGAGGAGAGAGGACAGGCTGCACTCACTAGAGAGGAGAGAGGACAGGCTATACTCACTAGAGAGGAGAGAGGACAGGCTGCACTCACTAGAGAGGAGACGACAGGCTGCACTCACTAGAGAGGAGAGGACAGGCTGTACTCACTAGAGAGGAGAGAGGACAGGCTGCACTCACTAGAGAGGAGAGAGGACAGGCTGCTCTCACTAGAGAGGGGAAAGAAAAGAGAGCCAAGCGAGGACACTAGACATATACACTATAAATACAGTGCAGTAATGTCATTTGTGACTTAGATTTTTGCTACTGGAGACTATATAAAAAGTTGTATTTGCATATTCAAGAATATCACTTATACACAGGTCAATGTGGACCATTTCATTAACAGCTTGTGAAGCATTTCCATAACTTGAAGTCTGGGTGTACAATAACATGTGTTTCTGTCTGTTTTAAAACAGGACATGTCTCATTCAATCTCCTCTGTCTGCTTTCATCTGCCCTCAGCGATAATGAACTCATGAACGAAGTATTAAAGACGCAACTCAAGAGTCTAATTGTTTCGTGATAGCATCAGATATAGTAGCACCTTACTCGGTTCCCAGGGCCCTGCTTTGGGCCCAAATAGAGCTCTGGTCTAAAGTAGTGCACTATATAGAGAATAGGGTTCTTTAGGGCTCTGGTCTAAAGTAGTGCACTATATATAGGGAATAGGGTTCTATAGGCCTCTGGTCTAAAGTAGTGCACTATATAGGGAATAGGGTTTTATAGGGCTCTGGTCTCTGGTCTAAAGTAGTTCACTATATAGGGAATAGGGTTATATAGGGCCCTGGTCTAAAGTAGTTCACTATATATAGGGAATAGGGTTCTACAAGGCCCTGGTCTAAAGTAGTGCACTATATAGGGAATATGGTTCTATAGGGCTCTGGTCTAAAGTAGTTCACCATATATAGGGAATAGGGTGCCATATCGTACCCTAGGTTGTTTTGATAGTCGTTATTCTATGGAGGCGTTTACATCCCCTGGCCACGTATCACCCTCCATTTGGACCTAGCCTGTTCTAAAGCCTGAGCACTTCCTAGATGTAAACAAATAGTGATTCAGCTTATCTAGAACACATCACCCAGACATGGACTGCTAGGTGGAGACAAGAGGGAGAGAGAGGGAGAGATAGAGAGTTCACCTATTCATAGGGGCTTTGAGTGGATGGGGGGGTTTGAGGGTGGAAATAGTAACTGTTCTGGCTCCCTCCCACAGCTCTGAGCCCTCGTTGGGACTCGGCCATGAACTTCACCATCTCTGTCCCTGACCTCAGCCTCATCCGCTTCACTGTAAGAGACCAGACAGGACTCACCTCTGAGTTTATAGGACAGTACACCATCCCCTTCATCAGCATGAAGAAAGGTGAGAGGTGGAGGAAGAGGAGAGAGAGGGAGGGAGAGGAAGAGAAAGAGGGGGAAGATGAGGAGAGAGAGGGAGGGGGAGGAATACGGGAAGAGAGGGAGGAAGCGGGGAGGATGAGGAGAGAGGGAGGGGGAGGATGATTGTTAGTGAGGGAGGAAGAGAGGAAGAGAGGAAGAGAGGGAGGGGGAGGATAAGGAGAGAGAGGGAGGAAGAGGGTTAGCGATGGATTGGGAGGAAGAGGGTTAGCGAGGGAGGGGGGGGGTTAGCGAGGGAGGGGGAGGGTTAGAGAGGGAAGGGGAAGAAGAGATGGATGGGGAGGAAGAGGGTTAGCGAGGGAGGGGGAGGGGAGGGTTAGAGGGAGGAAGAGGGTTAGAGGGAGGAAGAGGGTTAGCGAGGGAGGGGAAGGAAGAGATGGATGGGGAGGAAGAGGGTTAGCGAGGGAGGGAAAGGAAGAGATGGATGGGGAGGAAGAGGGTTAGCGAGGGAGAGGGGTAAAGAGAGAGAACACACAGTCATGAGTGATTGACATAATCAGGCCTGAACAGTGACATGGACTGTGTTCCAATCCACAAGGATGCTTCCTTTCGAGGCAGGTAGGCAACATCCTTTGTATTGAGACATCGTATCCATTAGTTGCATGTGCTTGTATTCCCATCTCTCCAGGGTACCGCTGGGTTCCTCTCCTGTCTAGAGAGGGCTATAGCCTGGATCCAGCTTCTCTCTTCATTTTCATCTGGTACTCCTAGCACCTCTCCATCTGATAACTTCTCCTTCTCCAGGACCTAACCATTGCATCTCAGCCTGGATTCAGCATCTCTTTGTCTTCGTCTGGTACTTCTATAAACCCCCTAGAAATCTTCCTAGGACGTCTCCATGTGTGGCATACCTAGAACCACTTCATTTCTCCATTACCCAGGCTCAGCATTGATAAAGGCCCTTTGCTAGTTCCAGGCAGCAGCAAGTAATTAAAAGCGGATGTAGGTACTGTATGATATAGATATCTGATTTATTGGCATAGAACAAGTCTGATATACAGTATTGTACGGAAACTAGTGGAATAGATCTAGTGATATAGATCAGCAGGACAATGGGACTGGGACTTTCTGAAGGCACTGTACAAAGTAAGGGTATTTCAATTGTTGAAGTATTGACGCATAGTGACTCGAAGGAGTTCCGTTTCTGCATTCAACTCTGTGGATGAAGTCATGGTGGAGTTGAGGTACTTGGCAAGGGATGGGACAGGGACTGACTAAGGCAAGGGATGGGACAGGGACTGACTAAGGCTGGGGATGGGACAGGGACTGACTAAGGCTGGGGATGGGACAGGGACTGACTAAGGCTGGGGATGGGACTGACTAAGGCAAGGGATGGGACAGGGACTGACTAAGGCTGGGGATGGGACAGGGACTGACTAAGGCTGGGGATGGGACAGGGACTGACTAAGGCTGGGGATGGGACAGGGACTGACTAAGGCTGGGGATGGGACAGGGACTGACTAAGGCTGGGGATGGGACAGGGACTGACTAAGGCTGGGGATGGGACTGACTAAGGCTGGGGATGGGACAGGGACGGACTAAGGCTGGGGATGGGACAGGGACTGACTAAGGCAAGGGATGGGACAGGGACTGACTAAGGCTGGGGATGGGACTGGGACTGACTAAGGTTGGGGATGGGACAGGGACGGACTAAGGCTGGGGATGGGACAGGGACTGACTAAGGCTGGGGATGGGACTGACTAAGGCAAGGGATGGGACAGGGACTGACTAAGGCTGGGGATGGGACTGGGACTGACTAAGGCTGGGGATGGGACAGGGACGGACTAAGGCTGGGATGGGACTGACTAAGGCAAGGGATGGGACAGGGGCTGACTAAGGCTGGGGATGGGACTGACTAAGGCTGGGGATGGGACTGACTAAGGCTGGGGGTGTGACTGGGACTGACTAAGGCTGGGGATGGGACTGACTAAGGCTGGGGATGGGACAGGGACTGACTAAGGCTGGGGATGGGACTGGGACTGACTAAGGCTGGGGATGGGACTGACTAAGGCTGGGGATGGGACAGGGACTGACTAAGGCTGGGGATGGGACAGGGACTGACTAAGGCTGGGGATGGGACTGGGACTGACTAAGGCTGGGGATGGGACAGGGACTGACTAAGGCTGGGGATGGGACTGGGACTGACTAAGGCTGGGGATGGGACTGACTAAGGCAGGGAGGGAGGGAAGGCTGGATGGGAGGGAAGGAAGGCTGGATGGAGAATAAAGTAGAATACTCTATTACAGACATGACAATCAACCGCTTACAATGATGGAAAACCATGTAACAAAAACATTCAAAACTTTCATGACTTACAATACTTTACAAGGAACCAATGTGCTACAGTTCTAACAATAGAATCACCCCGGGACTGAAGGGATTGTCTTAAGACCAATGTGACTGTCTCAGAGTTAAGATAAGAATAACACATAAAACAAGGCATTCGAAAGGGCTAGCAGCAGCTGCCACGGTTTAAAAGTGAAAAAGACCAAACCCTTGAGAAAGGCCCTGTGCACTGGGTGATATAAAAAACATTTCATAAAGAGGTTTATATTATTGAAACCAAAACAGTATACAATGTAGTCTATTCTCATCCCTACCCTCAATAACTCCCTCTATGTGTCCCTAATGGCCCATGTGGCCCTGGTCAAACGTAGTGCATTATATAGGGAATATGGTCCCATTTGGGGCTCAGCCCTTATGAATGTCGTGCAGAGCAGGTTGCCCAGGGCCGTAGCCTCCTGGGAGAATGGTGATTGATTACATGACTTTGTTCCACCTGGTAAATCTCTTCAATGGATTCCTGCATCCCATCTCTGCATCTAATCAATACATTCCTACGTATGACTCAGACTAATGACATTAATAGGGGCTGAGCTGGGGATGGGTCTAGGTCTGAGCTGGGGATGGGACTAGGGCTGGGGATGGGACTAGGGTTGGGGATGGGACTAGGTCTGAGCTGGGGATGGGACTAGGGTTGGGGATGGGACTAGGGCTGAGCTGGGGATGGGACTAGGACTGAGCTAGGGATGGGACTAGGACTGAGCTGGGGATGGGACTAGGGCTGGGGATGGGACTAGGGTTGGGGCTGGGACTAGGGCTGAGCTGGGGATGGGACTAGGACTGAGCTGGGGATGGGACTAGGGTTGGGGATGGGACTAGGACTGAGCTGGGGATGGGACTAGAACTGAGCTGGGGATGGGACTAGGGCTGGGGATGGGACTAGGACTGAGCTGGGGATGGGACTAGGGCTGAGCTGGGGATGGGACTAGGGCTGAGCTGGGGATGGGACTAGGACTGAGCTGGGGATGGGACTAGGGCTGGGACTAGGGCTGGGGATGGGACTAGGACTGAGCTGGGGATGGGACTAGGGCTGAGCTGGGGATGGGACTAGGGCTGAGCTGGGGATGGGACTAAGACTAGGGCTGGGGATGGGACTAGGACTGAGCTGGGAGGGAGGGAGCCAGCCACACGCTCTCATCTATCACTGTACTAACACAATCAGGCCATTAAGACATGAGATAGGAGTCACAGTATAAACAATATGACATTTTACAACAAATGATCTACACACATAACAAATAGTCAATTATGAGTTAAATAATGGATACAATTAATTACACATTTTCAAAACATACATTTCCTTCATTTTGTTCACATTGAGATAGAAAAATACAAGGAAGATGCAGTGTAGAGAATAGATTCTAAATCTAGTGTCCAGAATCAGACTAGAGTCTCCCTGCTAGCCTTAGTCCCTTGTAACATTTCATTCTTCGAATCCAAACACCCTCCCAGAACCACTAGTAGCGTGTTTAGGGTGTTGACTCGTCTATATGAAGGAGCAGGATGTTGACTCGTCTATATAAAGGAGCAGGATGTTGACTCATCTATATGAAGGAGCAGGGTGTTGACTCGTCTATGTGAAGGAGCAGGATGTTGACTCGTCTATATGAAGGAGCAGGATGTTGACTCGTCTATGTGAAGGAGCAGGATGTTGACTCGTCTATATGAAGGAGCAGGATGTTGACTCGTCTATGTGAAGGAGCAGGATGTTGACTCGTCTATATGAAGGAGCAGGATGTTGACTCGTCTATATAAAGGAGCAGGATGTTGACTCGTCTATATAAAGGAGCAGGATGTTGACTCGTCTATATGAAGGAGCAGGGTGTTGACTCGTCTATATGAAGGAGCAGGATGTTGACTCGTCTATATAAAGGAGCAGGATGTTGACTCGTCTATATAAAGGAGCAGGGTGTTGACTCGTCTATATAAAGGAGCAGGGTGTTGACTCGTCTATATAAAGGAGCAGGATGTTGACTCGTCTATATGAAGGAGCAGGATGTTGACTCGTCTATATGAAGGAGCAGGATGTTGACTCGTCTATATAAAGGAGCAGGATGTTCACTCGTCTATATGAAGGAGCAGGATGTTGACTCGTCTATATGAAGGAGCAGGATGTTGACTCGTCTATATAAAGGAGCAGGGTGTTGACTCGTCTATATGAAGGAGCAGGATGTTCACTCATCTATATGAAGGAGCAGGATGTTGACTCGTCTATATAAAGGAGCAGGATGTTGACTCGTCCATACGAAGGAGCAGTGACTCGTCTATATGAAGGAGCAGGATGTTGACTCGTCTATACGAAGGAGTTGTGACTCGTCTATATGAAGGAGCAGGATGCAGTAAAGTAGTTGCACATGAGAAGGCATGCTAAAACAAGTTGTTTTGCACAACCTCGAGTGTGCAATTGCTTTTCTACAACGGGTTACCAATTCAATTAAAAACATAACTTTGATAAATGTATTCGTAGGCTACTATTTCATTCCTCAACGGAAATGGATGCTGAAAGGTCTCTCAGATTAAACAGAAAACCAAGACGCCCATTTTTGCATCGTAGATGTGCCTGTGCTAAACAGGTTTCTTAGTATGGCTTAGTACACGTCTCAACCAATCACAATGCTTGTTTTGACCGACCCGTTGTAGAAATCTCCTTAGATGCTGATCTAGGGTTGAGTTTTTACTTCCCTTCCCTCATGGTAGAGTTCTGGATTAGATGAGGATTGTTAAAAAGATCCCAGATCAGTGCCAATAGAACAGACTAGTTCTAAGTATAAAAAATCCTCCACGCTCCATGGAGGTTCCTGTACAACACTGCCATCTAGTGGTGGTAGGCTGGCACCACATCACCTCTCCAGAATGGTGTTCAGTAGGGAGAAAACATTTTGAAACGGAATGAGGTACCTGTTCTTGCCCAATGAAAGACGCTTCTTTTTGTTTTTCAAACTGAGTGAAACAGGGAGGGACAGTGCTACTTGGATTTTGTCCAATAAGAAACGCTCATCTTCGGGTTTCCGCACTAGGCATCAGATTTCCCAGTAGGAACCACTGTGCAACGTTGTAAAAAGTTATGCCGCGATGCGCCCTAATAAAAAGGCACTAGGCACCCGATTGTCCAGTAGGAACCACTCCTCTCTGTCCATGTTGTTCTGTTCCAGTCTGACGTTGGCTGAGGCCACAAAGACCTTCCTGCTCTTCACTGTCACCTCTAACTCGCGGTCTTGAACAGACGACATGTCACGGTACTCTATCTACAGACAGACGGAGAAGAACAATACTTTGTTATTCATTTTTTACTTTTAAATATTCTAAATGTGTCTTTTTGCTTTTAGAAATGTAGCACAGGGAATGTCTGGCCATACTAACCACAAACTACTTACTTTCATCTGCACCACAGTGTCTACACTCCCACAGTGTCTACACTCCCACAGTGTCTACACTCCCAGTGTCTACACTCCCAGTGTCTACACTCCCACAGTGTCTACACTCACAGTGTCGACACTCCCACAGTGTCTACACTCCCACAGTGTCTACACTCCCAGTGTCTACACTCCCACAGTGTCTACACTCACAGTGTCGACACTCCCACAGTGTCTACACTCCCACAGTGTCTACACTCCCACAGTGTCTACACTCCCAGTGTCTACACTCCCACAGTGTCTACACTCCCACAGTGTCGACACTCCCACAGTGTCTACACTCCCAGTGTCGACACTCCCATAGTGTCTACACTCCCACAGTGTCGACACTCCCACAGTGTCTACACTCCCAGTGTCTACACTCCCACAGTGTCGACACTCCCACAGTGTCTACACTCCCAGTGTCTACACTCCCACAGTGTCTACACTCCCAGTGTCTACACTCCCACAGTGTCGACACTCCCACAGTGTCGACACTCCCAGTGTCTACACTCCCACAGTGTCTACACTCCCACAGTGTCGACACTCCCACAGTGTCTACACTCCCACAGTGTCTACACTCCCACAGTGTCGACACTCCCACAGTGTCGACACTCCCACAGTGTCTACACTCCCAGTGTCTACACTCCCACAGTGTCGACACTCCCACAGTGTCGACACTCCCACAGTGTCGACACTCCCACAGTGTCTACACTCCCACAGTGTCTACACTCCCAGTGTCTACACTCCCACAGTGTCTACACTCCCAGTGTCTACACTCCCACAGTGTCTACACTCCCACAGTGTCTACATGATTGATGTGATGAACCCCATATACTCTGCCCCATGGCTCTCCAGTCTACAAGCCTTGTATTGCTTAATGAGAACAGTCCACAGCAGGCCTATCGTCATAAATAACTCAAAACAGAGGCTGCAATTCTAGCTATTGAAAACATCAGACTAATTATGTTTGACTGTTTCATAATTGAAGCCATGTTGAGGCATAACTTTAGATAACGTGCTGCTCACACTGCTAAAGTGACAGTTGAATATTCCTTCTTCCCTTTTCTTACGGGCATACATACATTTTGAGTTTCTCAACAAGGAAACCTAACTTTATGTGCGGCACTGCGGTCCAAGACCCTACAGACCCTGGTTCGATCCCGGGCTGTATCACAACCCCGGCCGTGATTGGGAGTCCCATAGGGCGGTGCACAATTGGTCCAGCATCGTCCGGGTTTGGCCGGGGTAGGCCATCATTGTAAAATAAGAATTTGTTCTTAACTGATTTGCCTAGTTAAAGAAAGGTAAAATAAATAACAATGTACCAGTTCATTGAAGGTAGGGTTGTGGTTGTTACGGACCACCTTGGTCTTCTTCTTGGATCTTTTGAGGGGGTCTGGCTTCAGCCTGGTGACCACATAGGCATCTGGACACGAACCATTGGCCAACTTCTGATGTATTGGAGCAGAGAGACAAGTACAACAGTTAGTGGTGAAGAGGAAGAAGATGAAGAAGATAACGAAGGAGAAGAAGAAGATAACGAAGGAGAAGAAGAAGAAGATAAAGAAGGAGAAGAAGAAGAAGAAGATAAAGGAGGAGAAGAAGAAGAAGATAAAGAAGGAGGAGAAGAAGAAGATAAAGAAGGAGAAGAAGATAAAGAAGGAGAAGGAGAAGAAGATAAAGAAGAATATAAAGAAGAAGATGAAGAGGAAGATAAAGAAGAAGATGAAGAAGAAGATAAAGAAGGAGAAGGAGAAGAAGTTGAAGAGGAAGATAAAGAAGGAGAAGGAGAATAAGTTGAAGAGGAAGATAAAGAAGGAGAAGATAAAGAAGGAGAAGAAGATGAAGAAGAATATAAAGAAGAAGATGAAGAGGAAGATAAAGAAGGAGAAGGAGAAGAAGTTGAAGAGGAAGATAAAGAAGGAGAAGGAGAAGAAGTTGAAGAGGAAGATAAAGAAGGAGAAGATAAAGAAGGAGAAGAAGATAAAGAAGAAGATGGAGAAGAAGTTGAAGAGGAAGATAAAGAAGGAGAAGAAGATGAAGAAGAAGATGAAGAAGATGAAGAAGAAGATAAAGAAGAAGATGAAGAAGATAATGAAGAAGATAAAGAAGAAGATAAAGAAGAAGATAAAGAAGAAGATGAAGAAGAAGATGACGATGAAGAAGATGAAGAAGAAGATAAAGAAGAAGATGAAGAGGAAGATGAAGAGGAAGATAAAGAAGGAGAAGATAAAGAAGGAGAAGAAGATGAAGAAGAATATAAAGAAGAAGATGAAGAGGAAGATAAAGAAGGAGAAGGAGAAGAAGTTGAAGAGGAAGATAAAGAAGGAGAAGGAGAAGAAGTTGAAGAGGAAGATAAAGAAGGAGAAGATAAAGAAGGAGAAGAAGATAAAGAAGAAGATGGAGAAGAAGTTGAAGAGGAAGATAAAGAAGGAGAAGAAGATGAAGAAGAAGATGAAGAAGATGAAGAAGAAGATAAAGAAGAAGATGAAGAAGATAAAGAAGAAGATAAAGAAGAAGATAAAGAAGAAGATGAAGAAGAAGATGACGATGAAGAAGATGAAGAAGAAGATAAAGAAGAAGATGAAGAGGAAGATGAAGAGGAAGATAAAGAAGAAGCTAAAGAAGAAGATAAAGAAGGAGAAGAAGATAAAGAAGAAGATGAAGAGGAAGATGAAGAGGAAGATGAAGAGGAAGATAAAGAAGAAGATGAAGAGGAAGAAGAAGTAAAGAACACGACTCACAATGTTCTTGAGGTGTTTGACCAGGACAGAGAGCTTGTGGTCGTTGTAGGAAATGTAGAGTTGAATCTGGGGTCCACCGTCTGCAACACAACAGTTAAGATACGATGCGTAACATTTTCCTCTAGGGGGTGCTCTTGAGACAAAAAGGTTCCCCTGCCTAAATGGACAGAAATACTGCCCAGAAACTTCCTCATTGAACACACAGCCCCCCCACCCCAAACCCTTGCAAAATGATGTCACCCTATCATTTTAGGTCATCAATTGGTAGATTTAAAACATAAAGAAGCGTAACATTTTATATTTGAATCATTTAGCATACGCTCTTCTCTAGAGCGACTTATAGGAGCAATTAGGGTTTGCGTGCCTTGCTCAAGGGCACATCGGCAGATCTTTCAATTAGTCGGCTCGGGGATTCGAACCAGCAACCTTTTGGTCACTGTCTCAATGCTAGACTAGCTGCCGCTCGTAAAGGAGTGGTGCTTAAAGAAACAGGACATTACCTCTTTCTGATTTCACAGAGTTGGGAGTCCTGGTCTTGGGTCCATCCAGAAACAAACAGCACACATACTCATTCTGTAGACGGCACAATTAAATATGCTTTAGACCATGGGTTCAGTTCATGGGATTCAAACTGTGGAGATCAAACCATGACAGCCTTTTCCGTGACTAGAATAAGAAGACGAATTAGAAGAGGAGGAAGAAGGAGAGGAGGAAGAAGAGGAGAAGGAGGACTAGAACTTACGCCTTTACAAGGTCCTTCGAACAGTTCCTTCAGATACTTATTCAGCAGGGACATTTTCCTGCCTGGAGTGAACGACATCTTGAACCATTTGGGGAATCTAACCCAATAATGAAAAGAGCATGAATAAAATAGGAATTACATTTGATTGAATGTAATTCACATGAAATGGGACAAACCTATGTGTGTCAAGGAGCGAGTAGACGGTGTCATTCAACAGTATAGTAGCTCAGACTCACTGTGGAAGCGTAGACTCTATGAAGTGCTTCTTCAGCTCTTTGTGGATCAGCTCAAACTGACCGAACGTCTTCTCGCTGATCAGATAGCCGTCTTCAATGGTCACCCTCAACTCGTACGTCTGAAATTACACGTCGTCAAAAGTCTTCCCGGAGACACAATGAAGTACACACTTTTTAAACTGCCCCAGGAGCACTTTGACATTGACAGAAGTAATTATCTTAGTAAAAATCGCACATTTATCACATATCATTATCACAGTATCTCCCTCGTAATTACACTTGTAAAAGGGATTTTAGGAGTCACTGCATGAACATACTACACTTTTAGAAAAAAGGTTATTGGGCTGTCCTGATATTAGCACCCTTTATGGTTCCAGGAATAATTTGTTTTGGTTCCAGGTAGAACCCTTTTGGGTTCCACGTAGACGGACAACCGATCTTCTACCCACCAGACCAAAAACCCATCTCCTACCCACTGGACAGACAACCCATTGCCTACCCACCGGACAGACAACCCATCTCCTACCCACCAGACAGACAACCCATCTCCTACCCACCAGACAGACAACCCATCTCCTACCCACCAGACAGACAACCCATCTCCTACCCACCAGACAGACAACACATTTCCTACCCACCAGACAGACAACCCATCGCCTACCCACTGGACAGACAACCCATTGCCTACCCACAAGACAGACAACCCATCTCCTACCCACCGGACAGACAACACATCTCCTACCCACCAGACAGACAACCCATCTCCTACCCACCAGACAGACAACCCATTGCCTACCCACCAGACAGACAACCCATTGCCTACCCACCAGACAGAGAGGGGGAGAGGGTGGAGAGGTAGAGAGGGAGAGAGTGGAGAAAGGGAGAGGTAGAGGTGGAGAATGCAAGAGGGTGGAGAAGGGGAGAGGTAGAGAGGGGGAGAGGGAGATGTGGAGAGTGGGAGAGGTGGAGAAGGGGAGAGGTAGAGAGAGTGGAGAGGGTAGAGAAGGAGAGGATGGAGGTGAAGAGGGGAAGAGGGCGAGAGGTGGAGAGGGTTGAGAGGGTGAGAGTGGGAGAGGGTGGAGAGTGGGAGAGGAGGAGAGTGGGAGAGGGTGGCGAGTGGGAAAGGGTGGAGAGTGGGAGAGGAGGAGAGTGGGAGAGGGTGGAGAGTGGGAGAGGGGGAAAGGGTAGAGAGGTAGAGAGTGGGAGAGGTAGAGAGTGGGAGAGGGTGGAGAGGTAGAGAGTGGGAGAGGGTAGAGAGTGTGAGAGAGTGGGAGAGGGTGGAGAGTGGGAGAAGGTGTCTCTGGAAAGAGACTGGCTAGTATATCCCGTCTGTCTTTATAACAGATAGCTAGATGTAGTCACACTCACAGTCAGCAGTCTGCCATTTCTCTCAATACTAATATGTGTAAACTTGCTGTTTCTATGGCATTTCATCATCTAGTTGAGAGTTTAGCACATGGCATAGGCCTAAGAGTTTATAAAGTCACGTTTTAAATTGACAGCTTAAAATGGCCATAGCAGTTAGGCCCAATGAGGGAAATGCTGTGTATCTGATAGGTGTAAAGGAGTCAGCAATCGTCTTGTTTGTCCATTTTGAGACACCGTAGCCAGTGTTCAGTTCCATAAAATAGTCAGAATCAATCTAAGATAACTCAACTCACGAAATTTTTTGCGCAGTATTTCTCAATGAAATCATGTGCATGACAACGAGTTGTTGTCTCTCGTCGAATGACAACAAAGACTTTATTGAAGAATCCCTAATGTTGACCAATCACTGACGAAGGGGCGTAGACTTCGGGTTTGCATTGACTAAATATGTGGTTTACCTTGACTAAATATGTGGTTTGCCTTGACTAAATATGTGGTTTGCCTTGACTAAATATGTGGTTTGCCTTGACTAAATATGTGGTTTGCCTTGACTAAATATGTGGTTTGCCTTGACTAAATATGTGGTTTGACTTGACTAAATATGTGGTTTGCCTTGACTAAATATGTGGTTTACCTTGACTAAATATGTGGTTTACCTTGACTAAATATGTGGTTTACCTTGACTAAATATGTGGTTTACCTTGACTAAATATGTGGTTTGACTTGACTAAATATGTGGTTTGACTTGACTAAATATGTGGTTTACCTTGACTAAATATGTGGTTTACCTTGACTAAATATGTGGTTTGACTTGACTAAATATGTGGTTTACCTTGACTAAATATGTGGTTTACCTTGACTAAATATGTGGTTTACCTTGACTAAATATGTGGTTTACCTTGACTAAATATGTGGTTTGCCTTGACTAAATATGTGGTTTGCCTTGACTAAATATGTGGTTTACCTTGACTAAATATGTGGTTTACCTTGACTAAATATGTGGTTTGCCTTGACTAAATATGTGGTTTGCCTTGACTAAATATGTGGTTTACCTTGACTAAATATGTGGTTTACCTTGACTAAATATGTGGTTTACCTTGACTAAATATGTGGTTTGCCTTGACTAAATATGTGGTTTGCCTTGACTAAATATGTGGTTTACCTTGACTAAATATGTGGTTTACCTTGACTAAATATGTGGTTTGCCTTGACTAAATATGTGGTTTACCTTGACTAAATATGTGGTTTACCTTGACTAAATATGTGGTTTGCCTTGACTAAATATGTGGTTTGCCTTGACTAAATATGTGGTTTACCTTGACTAAATATGTGGTTTGCCTTGACTAAATATGTGGTTTACCTTGACTAAATATGTGGTTTGCCTTGACTAAATATGTGGTTTACCTTGACTAAATATGTGGTTTACCTTGACTAAATATGTGGTTTACCTTGACTAAATATGTGGTTTACCTTGACTAAATATGTGGTTTGACTTGACTAAATATGTGGTTTACCTTGACTAAATATGTGGTTTACCTTGACTAAATATGTGGTTTACCTTGACTAAATATGTGGTTTACCTTGACTAAATATGTGGTTTACCTTGACTAAATATGTGGTTTGCCTTGACTAAATATGTGGTTTACCTTGACTAAATATGTGGTTTGCCCGAACAGTCGGGAAAAAAGTCCAAAACAAACTAAAACGTCACCATCATATAAAATACACCAGCTGTTCTGAAACGGTTTCGGCTGGGAAGAACGCAGACGCCTTAAACGATACGGCAACAATTTTTACCTGGCCTATCAGAGGACAAGATGGAGCTATCAATTCCACCACATTGCTCAGGGGGGGGGGGGGGGGGGGGGGGGGGGCAGAGACACTCACCACATCCTTGTCCTTCACGGGGGCAGAGACACTCACCACATCCTTGTCCTTCACGGGGGGCAGAGGCACTCACCACATCCTTGTCCTTCACGGGGGGGCAGAGACACTCACCACATCCTTGTCCTTCACGGGGGGCAGAGACACTCACCACATCCTTGGCCTTCACGGGGGGGCAGAGGCACTCACCAGATCCTTGTCCTTCACGGGGGGCAGAGACACTCACCACATCCTTGGCCTTCACGGGGGGGCAGAGGCACTCACCAGATCCTTGTCCTTCACGGGGGGGCAGAGACACTCACCAGATCCTTGGCCTTCACGGGGGGCAGAGACACTCACCACATCCTTGTCCTTCACGGGAGGCAGAGGCACTCACCAGATCCTTGGCCTTCAGGGGGGGCAGAGACACTCACCACATCCTTGTCCTTCACGGGGGGCAGAGACACTCACCACATCCTTGTCCTTCACGGGGGGCAGAGACACTCACCACATCCTTGGCCTTCACGGGGGGCAGAGACACTCACCACATCCTTGTCCTTCACGGGGGGCAGAGACACTCACCACATCCTTGCCCTTCACGGTGTACTTCTGTATGACAGCTTCCTGGATGTTGGTGTTGGGGGAGGTGTTCTGAGAAGGGCTGGGTGGCGCCAGCTTCTTCCCAGAGGACTGGACCATGGTGTGGATCAGAAAGTTGAGCTTGACCGGGAAACTGCCCATGCTCTCCTTGATCTTCCTGCAAGACGGAAGTACAAATCAAATCAAAGTTTATTTGTCACGTGCGCCGAACACAACAGTGAAATGCTTACTTACAGGCTCTAACCAATAGTGCAAAAAAGGTATTAGGTGAACAATAGATAAGTAAAGAAATAAAACAACAGTAAAAAGACAGTGAAAAATAACAATAGAGAGGCTATATACAGTAGAGAGGCTATATACAGTAGAGAGGCTATATACAGTAGAGGGGCTATATACAGTAGAGAGGCTATATACAGTAGAGAGGCTACATACAGTAGAGAGGCTATATACAGTAGAGAGGCTAAATACAGTAGAGAGGCTATATACAGTAGAGAGGCTATATACAGTAGAGAGGCTACATACAGTAGAGAGGCTATATACAGTAGAGAGGCTATATACAGTAGAGAGGTTATATACAGTAGAGAGGCTATAAACAGACACCGGTTAGTCAGGCTGGTTGAGGTAGTATGTACATGTAGATATGGTTAAAGTGACTATGCATATACGATGAACAGGGAGGAGCAGTAGCTGGATGGATGGACTGGCAAAAAAAACCCTGTAGTTTTAGGTTTATATACAGACATTAAAAGGAAAGAAGCCAGAGAGAGAGCGAGACGGAGAGAGGAGTCCGTTGTAATATTAGTAACAGTACGAGTGTGTTTTCCAGACGAAAAGAGGAGAGGCAGTGTCAGAGTCATATTACTTGGTGAAGTAGGACGTGGCCTCCATCCTAGAGTCCTGAGGTTTCAGGTTGTTCTGAACATACTGCAGGTCCTGTATGTCATTCAGCTCCGGCATACCTGCACCCAGCATCTACACCCACAGGCACGCATTTAATCAATCTACAATGTAACACACCTTCACCACGATGTCATAAGCATGTCATAATGCTTCGTAAGGTGTTACTAAGGTGTTATTAAGAGGTATACTGACCAGTTGCAGTAGGCTGAGCACCAGGATGGTCATAAGCCTGTCATAATGCTTCGTAAGGTGTTACCAAGGTGTTATTAAGAGGTATACTGACCAGCTGCAGTAGGCTGAGCCCCAGGGTGGTCATAAGCCTGTCATAATTTTTCGTAAGGTGTTACCAAGGTGTTATTGAGAGGTATACTGACCAGCTGCAGTAGGCTGAGCCCCAGGGTGGTCATTAGCCTGTCATAATGCTTCGTAAGGTGTTACCAAGGTATTCTTAAGAGGTATACTGACCAGCTGCAGTAGGCTGAGCACCAGGGTGGTCATTAGCCTGTCATAATGCTTCGTCAGGTGTTACCAAGGTGTTATTAAGAGGTATACTGACCAGCTGCAGTAGGCTGAGCCCCAGGGTGGTCATTAGCCTGTCATAATGCTTCGTAAGGTGTTACCAAGGTGTTATTAAGAGGTATACTGACCAGCTGCAGTAGGCTGAGCACCAGGGTGGTCATAAGCCTGTCATAATGCTTCGTAAGGTGTTACCAAGGTGTTATTGAGAGGTATACTGACCAGCTGCAGTAGGCTGAGCCCCAGGGTGGTCATTAGCCTGTCATAATGCTTCGTAAGGTGTTACCAAGGTGTTATTAAGAGGTATACTGACCAGCTGCAGTAGGCTGAGCCCCAGGGTGGTCATTAGCCTGTCATAATGCTTCGTAAGGTGTTACCAAGGTGTTATTAAGAGGTATACTGACCAGCTGCAGTAGGCTGAGCACCAGGGTGGTCATAAGCCTGTCATAATGCTTCGTCAGGTGTTACCAAGGTGTTATTAAGAGGTATACTGACCAGCTGCAGTAGGCTGAGCCCCAGGGTGGTCATTAGCCTGTCATAATGCTTCGTAAGGTGTTACCAAGGTGTTATTAAGAGGTATACTGACCAGCTGCAGTAGGCTGAGCCCCAGGGTGGTCATTAGCCTGTCATAATGCTTCGTAAGGTGTTACCAAGGTGTTATTAAGAGGTATACTGACCAGCTGCAGTAGGCTGAGCACCAGGGCGGTGCGTCGTCGGATGCTGTTGTAGGCTTCACAGCAGAGCTCTACGAAGCGATGAAACCTCTGGGGTTTCTGACCCCCGCCGGTGATGAAGTGTTGCATCTCTGAGGTGAAGATGAATGGAGTCCGGTCCCTACCATCACAGAGAAGAGGGGTGTCAGTAGATACCTTAGTTGGCAGTGCTGAGCGATTGACCAACTCTTAGTTACATTTTGGGGGATTATAAAAAAACGAATTGACAGACATCGGTTAAATTACTTGAATTACATTTATTTACATATTTCTTTGTGAGCCCAACGTGCCGTTTCTCTAGAGAGAAATCAAATTATCCACGAGAGGAATCAACTCTAGATCTATGTGGGACGCTGGGCTGAAGGTAGGTGTAGTTTCCATTAAACAAATATTCAACATAGTTCATAGAGCAGAAACATTAATTCACTACGATGACCATAATCCATTGCACCGTTCCCCCCCCCGTCTCGGACACGTCAGAGATAAAGAGGCTAATCGAGAAGTTTCACTCTCGACAGAATCTTGTTCAAAATAATCCCAATGCATTTCTATTGTCTTATTGGACCTAAACTTGTTGCCTGCCTTCCCGGCTTTGGGACAACGACTCCCATTGTTAGGGTGGAGACGTGAGCATCTCCTCATTATATACACATCTCTGGACAGGTACACTTTTACTCCCACTACGTTAGGTTAGATACACAGAGACCGCATGAGAGAGGAATGTACACAACACGATGACGAGAGAGACAGAGATGGTTCACGTGAAATGTACAATTGTGTTGTCAGACAGCTCTGCAGCATATTTAGGCAGGCTGGCTAAATAGGATGACGACAGACAGCACAGTACGGAGAGACATAACGTTAGATGGTCTGGCTGACTGCTACTGTCTGATCAGAGATGAGGTGATGACGACAGACAGTACAGTACGGAGAGACATAACATTAGATGGTCTGGCTGGCTCCTGCTGTCTGATCAGAGATGAGGTGATGACGACAGACAGTACAATACGGAGAGACATAATGTTAGATGGTCTGGCTGGCTGCTACTGTCTGATCAGAGATGAGGTGATGACGACAGACAGTACAGAAAGACATAACGTTAGATGGTCTGGCTGACTGCTACTGTCTGATCAGAGATGAGGTGATGACGACAGACGGTACAGAAAGACATAACGTTAGATGGTCTGGCTGGCTGCTACTGTCTGATCAGAGATGAGGTGATGACGACAGACAGTACAGAAAGACATAACGTTAGATGGTCTGGCTGACTGCTACTGTCTGATCAGAGATGAGGTGATGACGACAGACAGTACAGAAAGACATAACGTTAGATGGTCTGGCTGGCTGCTACTGTCTGATCAGAGATGAGGTGATGACGACAGACAGTACAGAAAGACATAACGTTAGATGGTCTGGCTGACTGCTACTGTCTGATCAGAGATGAGGTGATGACGACAGACAGTACAGAAAGACATAACGTTAGATGGTCTGGCTGGCTGCTACTGTCTGATCAGAGATGAGGTGATGACGACAGACAGTACAGAAAGACATAACGTTAGATGGTCTGGCTGACTGCTACTGTCTGATCAGAGATGAGGTGATGACGACAGACAGTACAGAAAGACATAACGTTAGATGGTCTTGCTGGCTGCTACTGTCTGATCAGAGATGAGGTGATGACGACAGACAGTACAGAAAGACATAACGTTAGATGGTCTGGCTGACTGCTACTGTCTGATCAGAGATGAGGTGATGACGACAGACAGTACAGAAAGACATAACGTTAGATGGTCTGGCTGGCTGCTACTGTCTGATCAGAGATGAGGTGATGACGACAGACAGTACAGAAAGACATAACGTTAGATGGTCTGGCTGACTGCTACTGTCTGATCAGAGATGAGGTGATGACGACAGACAGTACAGAAAGACATAACGTTAGATGGTCTGGCTGGCTGCTACTGTCTGATCAGAGATGAGGTGATGACGACAGACAGTACAGAAAGACATAACGTTAGATTGTCTGGCTGACTGCTACTGTCTGATCAGAGATGAGGTGATGACGACAGACAGTACAGAAAGACATAACGTTAGATGGTCTGGCTGACTGCTACTGTCTGATCAGAGATGAGGTGATGACGACAGACAGTACAGAAAGACATAACGTTAGATGGTCTGGCTGACTGCTACTGTCTGATCAGAGATGAGGTGATGACGACAGACAGTACAGAAAGACATAACGTTAGATGGTCTGGCTAACTGCTACTGTCTGATCAGAGATGAGGTGATGACGACAGACAGTACAGAAAGACATAACGTTAGATGGTCTGGCTGACTGCTACTGTCTGATCAGAGATGAGGTGATGACGACAGACAGTACAGAAAGACATAACGTTAGATGGTCTGGCTGGCTGCTACTGTCTGATCAGAGATGAGGTGATGACGACAGACAGTACAGAAAGACATAACGTTAGATGGTCTGGCTGACTGCTACTGTCTGATCAGAGATGAGGTGATGACGACAGACAGTACAGAAAGACATAACGTTAGATGGTCTGGCTGACTGCTACTGTCTGATCAGAGATGAGGTGATGACGACAGACAGTACAGAAAGACATAACGTTAGATGGTCTGGCTGGCTGCTACTGTCTGATCAGAGATGAGGTGATGACGACAGACAGTACAGAAAGACATAACGTTAGATGGTCTGGCTGACTGCTACTGTCTGATCAGAGATGAGGTGATGACGACAGACAGTACAGAAAGACATAACGTTAGATGGTCTGGCTGACTGCTACTGTCTGATCAGAGATGACTTTTACAGAAAGAAAAATAATAAAAACTAAGTAATATACACAACTGAAATATTTGATTATTTCAGAGTCATTTCCTATTTTTCTACCCAATGTGGACCTGACGGAGACAATGGAATATTTTTAATGTTTTGGAAATTGAAAGTTCACAATTTTTTTGTCTTTGGAATTTCCATTAAAAAGCTCTACAATCATTTTAATGACATTATTTCATAATGCATTTAATGTTAAAAAAATATATTAAAAAAAAAATATAATATACTCCCCTCCTCACACAGGGGAGTAAATATAAATCACCTCCTTACACAGGGGATTAAATAGATTGGACCTCCTCACACAGGGGAGTAAATATAATGCACCTCCTCACACAGGGGATTAAATAGATTGGGCCTCCTCACACAGGGGAGTAAATAGATTGGGCCTCCTCACACAGGGGAGTAAATATAATGCACCTCCTCACACAGGGGAGTAAATATAATGCACCTCCTCACACAGGCGAGTAAATATAATGCACCTCCTCACACAGGCGAGTAAATATAATGCACCTCCTCACACAGGGGAGTAAATATAATGCACCTCCTCACACAGGGGATTAAATAGATTGGGCCTCCTCACACAGGGGAGTAAATAAAATGCACCTCCTCACACAGGGGAGTAAATATAATGCACCTCCTCACACAGGGGATTAAATAGATTGGGCCTCCTCACAAAGGGGAGTAAATATAATGGACCTCCACACACAGGGGAGTAAATATAATGCACCTCCTCACACAGGGGAGTAAATATAATGCACCTCCTCACACAGGGGAGTAAATATAATGCACCTCCTCACACAGGGGAGTAAATATAATGCACCTCCTCACACAGGGGAGTAAATATAATGCACCTCCTCACACAGGGGAGTAAATAGATTGGGCCTCCTCACACAGGGGAGTAAATATAATGCACCTCCTCACACAGGGGAGTAAATATAATGCACCTCCTCACACAGGGGATTAAATAGATTGGGCCTTCTCACAAAGGGGAGTAAATATAATGCACCTCCTCACACAGGGGAGTAAATAGAATGCACCTCCTCACACAGGGGAGTAAATATAATGCACCTCACACAGGGGAGTAAATATAATGCACCTCCTCACACAGGGGAGTAAATATAATGCACCTCCTCACACAGGGGAGTAAATATAATGCACCTCCTCACACAGGGGATTAAATAGATTGGGCCTCCTCACAAAGGGGAGTAAATATAATGCACCTCCTCACACAGGGGAGTAAATAGAATGCACCTCCTCACACAGGGGAGTAAATATAATGCACCTCACACAGGGGAGTAAATATAATGCACCTCCTCACACAGGGGAGTAAATATAATGCACCTCCTCACACAGGGGAGTAAATATAATGCACCTCCTCACACAGGGGAGTAGATAGAACGCACCTCCTCTATTTAAGTACTCCTGTAAAGATCTAAAGTCCCTCCTCCATATGCACACCAGTAGATCTGAAGGGATTGGATAGGTTTAAGAAATATGGGGAAATTCCAGCCAGCCTATCAGAAGGCAAGGTGAAGCCGGTAGGACATTACGCACTGCTGACACATATCCACTCCTTTCAGATCTACAGGGGTTGATTTGGCATTCAGCGGTGGGGACTTCAGTCATGGTTATAGTGTCTTCTGGGACTTGCCTTTTGATGCTGGCGAACTTCTGTGCATTGCCCATAATCTTGCCGAAGTCGATGTGGAACATGTGACCGCTGTGTTTCAACATGATGTTGTCGTTGTGGCGGTCACAGATACCCAGGATGAAGGTCGCTACACACCAGCCAGCACAGGAGTGGAGGAAATTCATCACAGCCTGGATGGGGAGATACAGGAGAATAGTCTACAGATGTAGGATCTTAATTTGATCACTCTTTTGTTAATGAAAACTTTCCTGCACAGCAGAAAATGCAACCTTGTAGTGTATTCAAGATTTAAAAAGGCTTCTAAAAATTAATTTGATCAAACAAAACGATGCTACATTTTTATCTCTGACAAATCAGAGCAAGATGACTGATTGTAAGTACATTATTTACCTTCAGAGGTGAATGTATTAATCCAGTTGCCGTGATATAAGTGTTTTGTTGTTGTCTCCTCAAACAATAGCATGGTATTTTTTTCACTGTAATAGCTACTGTAAATTGGACAGTGCAGTTAGACTTTCTTGACCATATAAGACATGTCTATGTCCTGGAAAGTTTGCTGTTACTTACAACGTCATGCTAATCACATTAGCGCACGTTAGCTCAACCGTCCCGATGTAGGGACACCGACTCCCGTAGGAGGTTCAAATGTCAGACTTTATTTGTCGTAACAAAAAAAAAAGAACAAAAAAAGATCAACCCTACAAAAACAAATTCCATGAATCCACATAATAATTCACATTTCCTGTTGCTGCAGGGTTATTTCCCTTACTGTAGCAGAACTGTCTGTATCACGACAACAACAACAACAAGCTGCTACCCAAGATACACTTCCTTAACACTAGACTAGTACAACTGAGAAATCGGGGGAGAAGTGAGCAATCGGGGAGAAGGGTATTGGTCAGGGAGGTGACCAAGAACCCAAGGTCAAAGGCTTGGCACAAGCTGCTACCCAAGATACACTTCCTTAACACGACACTAGTTCATGCATGTTTATACATGTATGTTCACCTCCTCATAATCCTCCTCAGTCTTGTTCCACATGTGGAACCACTTCTCCAGGGTGTCCTCTCTCAGCGCCCCACCCAGACCCCACTCCTGCTGGATCTTACCCAGGGTCACTGCCTCTGGCACCACCTCCACCAGACCTACACACACACACGCACGCACGCACACACACACACACACACACACACGCACGCACGCACGCACGCACACACACACACACACACACAAGGAGACACATACACAGGGAAGGGCAAGCATGCACACACACACAAACACACATTTGAATACAGAGGCACACAGACAGTGCATTTGGAAAGTATTCAGACCCCTTCACTTATTCTAAAATGGATGAAAGTACATGTTTTCCTCATCAATCTACACACAATACCCCATTGATGCGGCAGGTAGCCTACTGGTTAGAGTGTTGGGCCAGTATCCGAAAGGTTGCTAGATCGAAACCACGAGCTGACCAAGTAAAAATCTGTTGTTCTGCCCCTGAACAAGGCAGTTAACCCACTGTTCCTAGTCCGTTATTGAAAATAAGAATTTGTTCTTAACTGACTTGCCTAGTTAAATAAAGGTAAAATAATGACAAAGCAAAAACAGTTTATCAATTTTTGCAAACGTATTAAAGTAAATACCATAAATATATTATTTAAATAAGTATTCAGACACTTTGCTATGAGATTCGAAATTGAGCTCAGGTGCATCCTGTTTCCATTGATCATCCTCAAGATGTTTCTACAATTTGATTGGAGTCCGTCTGTGGTAAAATCAATTGATTGGACATGATTTGGAAAGGCACACACCTGTCTATATATGGTCCCACAGTTGACAGTGCATGTCAGAGCAAAAACCAAGCCATGAGGTCCGATACAGGATTGTGTTGAGGTACAGATCTGAGGAAGGGTTCCAAAACATTTCTGCAGCATTTGAAGGTCCCCAAGAAGACAGTGGATATACTACACCCCTAATGATATAGGGAAGTCTGGTTAGATTCTAGGATCTCTGAGGAATACATACGAACGTGATATGATTGGTTGAAACAACGTTTAGGGTTACATTTTCACAGATTCCTTTCTTTGCAAATTGAACGAGTGAACATACAAAAATCTATTGTGCTATATGGACCTTTTTAGGATATGAAAAATAATTTTATCTAACAAAATGACACTTCATGTTATCTCTGGGACCCTTTGAATGATAAATCAGAGCAAGATTTCAGAATGTAAGAAAAACATTTCACCTTCAGAGGTGAATTTATCAAACATATCGCGGTGAAAAAAAGTGTTTTGTTTTTAGGAGCTCTCCTCAAACAATAGCATGGCATTTTTTTCGCAGTAATAGCTACTGTAAATTGGACAGTACAGGTATATTAACAAGAATTTAAGCTTTCAGCCGATATAATACACTTATATGTACCTACATTTGTTGTTTCTCTAAAATCTGCGATTGTGACACAAGGCGCTGCATGATCGACAACTGTCCCGTTGACGGGACGCCGATCCCTAAGAAGTTTTAAAATGGTAGAAGTTTGGAACCACCAAGGCTCTTCCTAGATCTGGCCATCCGGCTAAACTGAGCAATCGGGGGAGAAGGGCCTTGGTCAGGGAGGTGACCAACAACCCGATGGTCCCTCTGACAAAGAGTTCCTCTGTGGAGATGGGAGAAACTTTCAGAAGGACAACCATCTCTGCAGCACCCCACCAATGAGGCTTTATGAAAGAGTGGCCACATGGAAGCCACTCCTCAGTAAAAGGCACATGAGAGCCCGCTTGGAGTTTGCCAAAAGGCACAAGGTTATCTGGTCTGATAAAACCAAGATTGAACTCTTTGGCTTGAATGCCAAGTGTCACATTTGTAGGAAACCTGGCACCATCCCGACAGTGAAGCATGGTGGTGGCAGCATCATGCTGTGGGGATGTTTTTCAGCGGCAGGGACGGGGAGACTAGTCAGGATCGAGGGAAAGATGAACGGAGCAAAGTACAGAGAGATCCTTGATGATAACCCTGCTCCAGGGTTCTCAGGATCTCAGACTGGGGTGAAGGTTCACCTTCCAACAGGACAACGACCCTAAGTACACAGCCAAGACAACGCAGGAGTGGCTTCAGGACAAGTCTCTGAATGTCCTTGAGTGGCCCAGCCAGAGCCCGAACTTGAACCTGATCAAACATCTCTGGAGAGACCTGAAAATAGCTGTGCAGCGACGCTCCCCGTCCAACCTGACAGAGCTTGAGAGGATCTGCAGAGAAGAACGGGAGAAAATCTGCCAAGCTTGTAGCGTCATACCGAAGAAGACCCAAGGCTGTAACCGCTGACAAAGGGGCTTCAACAAAGCACTGAGTAAAGGGTCTGAACACTTACAGTATGCAAATGTGATATTTCAGGTTAAAAAATAAATACATTTGCAAACATTTCTTAAAACCTTTTTTTCGCTTTGTCATTATGTGGTATTGTGTGTAGATTTAATAAAACCCCCCAGATTTAATCCATTTTAGAATAAGACTGTAACGTACCAAAATGTGGAAAAAGTCACAAGGGGTCTGAAAACTTTCCGAATGCCCTGTAGATGGTGATATATCAAGTATGTATATGTTACCACGGACTGTAGTCTGGTATAACTATGTGTCTAAAACTACTGACCCTGGTCTCGCCCAGTAGAGATACACCTATAGGTAACCATCCTCATGTCCAGTCCCTCCTGCAGCCAAACCTTGTCCATCACACGCACGATCTGCAGCACCAACATGTCCTGCCGCAGGTTACCCCCTGTCTGGACACATACACACTTAGCAGTTAGCCACTGCTAACTTCTACTCATTTCAGACACCGCTAAACAAAAATCTATGGGAGAGATCGGGACAACAGTGCAAAATTGGTTTACAGTTTCTCCTGGCTCATAGACTACTGTCAGGGTAAGGAACCATATATCTTTAAGGTCTAAAATCCCAAACTTTTATTTTGAAATAGCCTGAGAGAGAGAGAGTTACCTTGCAGATGACAGAGATTTTCCTGCCCAGAGGATCTGTGTTGATGAAGGAGATTCCCAGAGGAGCAGCGTGGGAGTTATAGAATTTACAGGCCTAGGATTAAGATTAGGATTAAGATTAGGGTTATGATTAGGGTTAGGATAATCTGGATCCATTC